>NC_134499.1:40106545-40306545 GCF_040206685.1 Ascaphus truei
TCATCTGGCCCCTATGTATGTAAGCATAACCTTCAGTCTTGCAGAGCTGTCTACTATTCCCACAGCTAGCAGTATGGCAATGTGCCATGTTACCACCTATCAACTTCCAGGAGGCTTCCTGGTGGTGGAGGTGGGAGGCCTTGCCTGGGGCTGAGCCAAGTACCACTGCCCAGTGTCCGCAGTGTGGGATCGACTGTATATATGGCCGGTAGATCCATTTCCTACTGTCGTTGCCCAGCCGGACGGCCCACAAGCAACGTTGACAGAGGTGGACAACCTTGAGGTGGATTCCAGTTCTGGCTCGTGAGCCCTACCGGTTGTCCTAGAGTCGGTTATTGTGGTGGAGACTGTGCTGCCGGAACTCGCTAAAGAGAAGGTGACTTCCCAGGGGAAAGGGGGATCGCTGCTGATGGTGGTGCTGGAATGGGACCGTTTCATGCCCAAAGTCTCCAGTCAAAGTGCGGAGCCCCGCTGTCGTTCCCCTGCAGAAACGTCCCTGCCTACCTCGTCGGACGACGAGTGTGCCAGTATCTCGTCGGTGGTGATGCGCCAACCGGCGGACCACCACAGTGGTGCTGCTAAAAACGAGTCACTTATGTAATGTGGAGCAGATGAGTCCGGAGATTCCCCGACAGCAGGCGCTGGTGCGGCCTGAGCCGTGTAGAAGTCCCACGGCCGTGGCGACTCCCAGTGTGGCGGAGACGGGACCTGAGACTGCTCCGTAGGAACCAAAGATCATCGCAAGTCAGCGGAGCGGTGAGAAACCACCACCTTGCTCCCGGCAGGCTACGATGGAGGAGTCCACAGATGAGGCCCAGTCCGGTGACCACTTGCGTATGGAGAATCACGCCGAACTTACGGTTCAGCGTCCAGTGGACGATGTACTTCCGGTGCAGGACCTGTACCTGTACCGGGACTCTGCGACATCGGTGGATGATGACATCACATCCGGTTCCACCAGCGGAGTGAACCGGAAATATGCGCCCCTGTTCCCATTAGTACCAACCTGTCCGCAGAAGATAAGGAACGGTACATGAATGCTGTAATGTGTCGAGGGAAGAGAAGGTCGATAGATTCAAAGTCCCCAAAGATACCCACAAGGTCCCCCCTCTCCCCTCCTCCCACCCCCCCCTTCCCCCCTTCCCCCTATCTCCTCCTCCCCCCCTCCTCCTCCCCCTCGCCTCCCCCCCTCCTCCTCCCCCCTCGCCTCCCCCCATCTCCCCCTCCTCTCCCCCTCCTCCTCCTCTCCTCCCCCTCCTCCTCCTCCTCCTCTTCCCCTCCTATCCCCCTCCTCCCACCCTCCTCCTCCCCTCCTAGTCCCCCTCCTCCCCCCTCTCCTCCCCCCCCTCCTCCTCCCCCCTCGTCTTCCCGCCCTCCTCCAACCCCTCTCCTCCCCCACCTCTCCTCCCCCCCTCCTCCTCCCCCTCTCCTTCCCCTCCCCCTCTCTCCTCCTCCCTCTCCTCTACCCTCCCCCTCTCTCTTCCTCCTCCCTCTCCTCCCCCCTCCCCCTCTCTCCTCCTCCTCCCCCTCCCCCTATCTCCTCCTCCTCCCCTCTCTCTCCCCCTCCCCTCCCCCTTCTCTCCCCTCCCCTCCTCCCTCTCCCCTCCCTCTCCCCTTTTCTCCCCTCCCCCCTCTCCCCTCCCATTCCTCCCCCCTTCTCGCCCCCTTCTCTCCCCTCTCCTCCCTCTCCTCTCCCCTCCCCCCTTCCCCCCTCCCCTCCTCCTCCTCCTCTCCCTTCCACCACTCCCCCCCACCTCCTCCCCCTCTCCCCTCCTCTCCTCCCCCCTTCCTCCCCTCCCCTCCTCTCCCTTCCACCACTCACCCCCCACCTCCTCCCCCTCCCCTCCTCTCCTCCCCCCTCCCTCCCCCTCTCCTCCCCCTCCTCCCCCCTCCCTTCCCCTCTCCTCCCCCTCCTCCCCCCTCCCTTCCCCCCTATCCTCCCGCCTCCCTTCCCCCCTCCCCTCTCCCCTCCCCCTCTCCCCTCTCCCCTCCCCCTCTCCCATTCCCCTCTCCCATCCCCCTCTCCCTCTCCCATCGCCCTTTCCCATCCCCCCTCTCCTCCACCCCCTCCTCTCCACCCCCTCTCCCCTACTCCCCCCTCCCCTCCCCATCTCCTCTCTCCTCCCCCTCTCCTCTCCCCTTCCCCCTCTCTCCCTTCCCCCTCTTCCCTCCCCCCCTCTCCTCCTCCCCCCCCTCCCTCTCCTCCCCTCCCCCCTCTCCCTCTTCCCTCCCCCTTCTCTCCCTCCACCCCCTCTCCTCCCCTCCCCCCTCCTTCCCACCCCTCCCCCTCTCCCCCTTCTCTCCCCTCCCCTCCTCCCTCTCCCCTCCCCTCCTCCCCTCCCTCTCCCCTCTCCTCCCCTCCCCCCTCTCCTCCCCTTCCCACCCCTCTCTCTCCCCCCTCCTTCCCACCCCTCTCCCTCCCCCTCCATCCCACCCGTCTCCCTCCCCCCTCTCCCTCCCCCCCTCTCCCACTCCCATCCTCCCTCTCCCCATTCTCTCCCCTCCCTCCTCCCTCCCTCTCCCATCCCCCTCTCCCTCTCCCATCACCCTCTCCCATCCCCCCTCCCTCCACCCCCTCTCCCCCCTCCCCTCCCCATCTCCTCTCTTCTCCCCTCCCCCTCTCCTCTCCCCTTCCCCCCTCTCCCCTCCCCCTCTTCCCTACCCCCTCCTCTCCCTCCCCCCTCCTTCCCACCCCTCTCCCTCCCCCCTCTCCCTCCCCCCTCTCCCCCTCCCATCCTCCCTCTCCCCATTCTCTCCCCTCCCCTCCTCCCTCCCTCTCCCCTCCCCTCCCCCTCTCCCATCGCCCTCTCCCATCCCCCCTCTCTCCACCCCCTCTCCCCTACTCCCCCCTCCCCTCCCCATCTCCTCCCCTCCCCCCACCCCCTCCCCCCCTCTCCCTCTTCCCTACCCCCTCCTCTCCCTCCACCCCCTCTCCTCCCCTCCCCCTCCTTCCCACCCCTCCCCCCTCCTTCCCACCCCTCCCCCTCCTCCCTCTCCCCCTTCTCTCCCCTCCCCCTCCTCCCTCTCCCCCTCCTCCCTCTCCCCCTTCTCTCCCCTCCCCTCCTCCCTCTCCCCCTTCTCTCTCCTCCCCCTTCTCTCCCCTCCCCTCCTCCCCCTCTCCTCCCACCCCTATCCCTCCCCCTTCCTTCCCACCCCTCTCCCCCTCCCATCCTCCCTCTCCCCATTCTCTCCCCTCCCCCCTCCCCCCTCCCTCTCCCCTCCCTCTCCCCCTTCTCTCCCCCCAGTCCTCCCTCTCCCCTCCTCCCTCCCTCTCCCTCCCTCTCCCCCTCCTTCTCTCCCCCCCTCCTCTCCCCTCCTTCTCTCCCCCCCCCTTCTCTGCCCCTCCTCCCCCCCTCTCTCCCACTCCCCCCCTCTCCCACTTCCCCCCCTATCCCACTTCCCCCCTCTCCTCTCTCCCCCCCTCCTCTCCCCCCCTCCCCTCCCCCTCTCTCCTACCTCCCCCCTCCCCCTCTCTCCTCCCTCCCCCTCCCCCTCTCCCCTCCCTCCCCCCTCCCCCTCTCCCCTCCTCCCCCCTCTCCCCTCCCTCCCCCCCTCCCCTCTCTCCCACCTCCCCTCTCTCCCCCCCTCCCCTCCCCTCTCCCTTCCCCCCTCTCTCCCCTCCCCCCTCTCTCCCCCCCCCTCTCCCCTCTCTCCCCCCTCTCTCCCCCCCCTCTCTCCCCCCCCTCTCCCCTCTCTCCCCCCTCTCTCCCCCCCCTCTCTCCCCCCCCCCTCTCCCCTCTCTCCCCCCTCTCTCCCCCCCCTCTCTCCCCCCTCCCCTCTCTCCCCCCTCCCCTCTCTCCCCCCCTCTCCCCCCTCCCCTCTCTCCCCCCTCCCCTCTCTCCCCCCCTCTCCCCCTCCCCTCTCTCCCCCCCTCTCCCCCTCCCCTCTCTCCCCCCCCTCTCCCCCTTCCCTCTCTCCCCCCCCTCTCCCCCTCCCCTCCCTCCCCCCCCCTCTCCCCCTCCCCTCTCTCCCCCCCCTCTCCCCCTCCCCTCTCTCCCCCCCTCTCCCCCTCCCCCTCTCTCCCCCCCCCTCTCCCCCTCCCCTCTCTCCCCCCCTCTCCCCTATCGCCACTCCCCTCTCTCCCCACCCCTCCCCCCCTCCCCCTCCCCCTCCACCCTCCCCTCCCCCCCTCTCCCCTATCGCCACTCCCCTCTCTCCCCACCCCTCTCCCCCCCTCCCCTCTCTCCCCCTCCCCTCTCTCCCCTCTCTCCCCCTCCCCTCTCTCCCCTCTCTCCCCCTCCCCTCTCTCCCCCCTCCCCTCTCTCCCCCCTCCCTTCTCCCACTTCCCCCCCTCCCCTCTCCCACTTCCCCCCCTCCCCTCTCCCACTTCCCCCCCTCCCCTCTCCCACTTCCCCCCTCCCCTCTACCTCTCCCTCCCTCCCCTCTACCTCCCCACCCATCCCCATCCTTCTCTCCTCCCTCTCCTTCTCTCCTCTTCCTAGTGGCTGCCGAAGCATTCCCTTGTCCAGGAGCCGGCTTGTTAAATGGATAGGTCATTGGAGAGCAATTCTCATAGAAAGAAATAAGGGGAAGGCTGGCAGGGAGGGGGAGGAAATGCAAAGGGAGGGATCGTCTTAATTGCTTAACCTGCAGAAAGCTCAGGGATCGCACATTAAAGGTGAATTTGGCACCTTTTACAAATCAGATCCATTTCTTTTTTTTTTCTGATCATCCCAGCACTGTGGAGGTGTGTGGGGAGGAGTGGGGGTGTGGGGGTGTGGGGAGGAGTGGGGGTGTGGGGAGGAGTGGGGGTGTGGGAGGAGGAGTGGGGGTGGTACAGTATCTGCTGCTACAGAATGATATAGGCGCACAAAAAGGGAGAGAGATAAGGGATCTCCCATGTGCAGAAGCACAGAGCATGTGGGTGGGTCCGCATTAGCCTGGGTTGCAAGGGGAGAGGCCATGTATAAAAGGAATAAGTTCTTTTTCTTTATCTTCCCAGAGGATGGATAGTCCTGTTGGTTAAATGTAAGTATTACCCCCCTCTCTGCATGCTGTTTCGTTGCTGGGTTTTAACCCCTTCCCCCTTGGTATTGCTTTGCAAATGCATGGCTGGCCCAATCCAGCAGCACAAGGGGTTAACAAAGTGACGTTGCTGCAGGACCACATGGGACCTCCTTTGGCCGCACGTTGTCGCATTTGGAATATCATTAATGTTTAAATCCACTTTTCAGTGTCTCCACTTGGATGCTGCTCTCACCCACACACTGTGTGCTGCAGATGCATGGCTTCTGACAGAGTGGGAGGCTGCTGCTGCCAGGCCCTATAGCTAGCTCCACACCCTATAGCTAGCTCCACACCCTATAGCCAGCTCCAAACCCTATAGCTAGCTCCAAACCCTATAACCAGCTCCACACCCCACATTTCTTCATCGCCTCTATTTCTGCTGATCCTGGCAGGGGAGGGGGACACAGGGGGGAGGGGGACACAGAGGGGAGGGGGGGCATCTACTGTTTGCAAAGGAGGAGGGTGAGAAAGATGCCGCTTGTATGTTTAATGTTTTGCTTTCACCAGGCAGGCTCAATATGGCTTTCTGAGCAGGACCTCGTTGCCCGCATCAACACCAGGGAGACCTGCAGGGACCGGGGAAGGGTGGCAGGGTCCTGTGACCATCTTTTGATGGGTGCTTTGCAAACTGGTGGAGCCATTGGCTGCGTCACAGGCTCCTGCAGGGGAACCTGTTAAGTTTCTTTACTGATATGGACCATGACCTCAAGGAACTGGGCACATTGGAGACCAAAGCGAAGACCTCACATCTAATGGAAAGTGGGGGGGGTGCCAGATCGGATCCACGTTGGAGAGGCAAGTGCCCAGCACAACCCAATGAACGGGCTGAAATCCCCATTAATATTCATGGCCTGATCAGTGCAAACACTGGGGATAACATGGACACTGCTGCAATGCTGAAACCGGGGAGAGATGCCCACGCTGTGCCTTGTGCTAAGGATCCCAAAACGGTGAACCTGAGGTTCTTGAGAAGGACGGTGGTGGACTCTGATCAAGAGGAACCCCCTGTTCTTGATCTGGCTGAATCTGAGCCCCAGAACAAAGTCATCCCCCTCGCTAGAGCAAGAAGGGTTATTGCCAAGAGGGTGCATGGGGTCAGTGAGGAGGGGTCTGGCACTGAGGTGTACTCTGAACTTAAAGGGAGCTCTTCCAAGGGGGACAGTGTAGAGGAGCTACCAGATCAAGCTGGACACCCAGAGAGGGAAGAGGAGCCTGAAACTTCCAAAGATGTGGCAAAGTCCAAAAAGGAAGAGGAGGAGGAGAATGAAGAGGCAGACATGAAAGCTGTTTCGACATCACCTGATGGCAGATTTTTAAAGTTTGACATTGAAATAGGACGAGGATCCTTTAAGACGGTCTACAAGGGCCTGGACACGGAGACCTGGGTGGAGGTTGCGTGGTGTGAACTCCAGGTAAGATGACCTGAATTTTCCTAATTGACACTTAGAGCTGCATTGCAGGTCCCAGATGGAAAGCCTTTTAACGACCCCTAAAATTGATCATCGTGAGCTGTATAATAATACTGAGGAGTAACTCTAGACTAGAGGTTATCAGCCCCCTCCATCATAATACAATGCCCCCCTAAAGTAAAGTTCTGCAAAGCATCACCATGCACGAAATGTAAATTGTATGTATTTTCTGCTCTCTAATCCGCAAATATTCAGCAAGAAGTTTGTCCCTCTTAAGTTACATGCTTATTTTAGAGGAAATTCCACACTTAAGTTTTTTTTTTTGTAAAGTTTAAAGTATTTGAATTGGTTTTCCTTCCACTGCTATATAACATTTGATAAATTTGTTACATTAAATTAGGTGCTCAATTTTTCTATCCTGGAGTAGCATTTTCCATTTATAAATGTAATATTCTTAATTATGCAATCACCTGAAGCTTCTGCTGACAGAACAGGCATCACCAAAACAACCCATCTAACAATTACAACTGTGCACACACACACAGCCATGCTGTCACTAGGACTTGTCTTTGGAATATAACAGATCAATGGCCAGAGAGGGTAGGTGCTGTACAAAAAGGCAGACCTAGCATGAGCATTACAATGAAAGTGCTTAATGCATCCAGCACAGGGTCTCTAAGAACATTGTGTGTTTAGTCTGCTTTTAAAGGGGACAGACCCATTTGAGTCCAAGAGTAATGACATATCAATAAAGTGTATAAAGATGCATCCCCTGCCTAGGAATAACATGAACACATTGTAATCTGTAAGTGGGGTTGTGTGTCTTCGGATTTGTTTTTATTTATTTTTAATTTTCATCTGTAAAGGGAAATGTTTATTGAGCAAACTGAAATCATTTGAATTAACATTGTTTACAAACCATTCCATGATACTTAAAATATGGTAACAATGAGCCAGATATAATCTATTAAGCTTATTATTGGCGTTTAGTAAATGTGACCAACACTTTTTTTTTTTAAATTCTAGAAAGTTATTTAAAATATAGTGTGTGTGTGTGTGTGTGTGTGTGTGTGTACCGTTTGTGTGTGTGTGTGTGTACCGTTTGTGTGATCTCCTGTTTTGCTGGTAATGTGCTTCCCACCATGGTTCCAGTTTTCTTCCATATGGGAAGGGATGATGCCATCATTAGCGAAGCATGGAGGACTATAAGTAAGACTGCTGTCTTTGTGCCGGTAAACTGGTTGAAGTCCCACTGCCTAGTCTCTTTTTGACCTTGGGGAAAAGACCCTCTGTTCCTCAAGCACCATATATTGTGTAAAACCACGGTTTGATCTTAAAGCAGCAGTCCAAGCTGCTGTTTGAAAAATATATATATATTTATTCCCTTTAATACGTCAATCCACACACTAAGTAATGAGCTAAGTTGCTGATCACCGAAGATTTGGCTCGTAGGTTAACTAAATGGCTGCCAGTGGAGCAGAAGAGGACCAAAGATGCAAAGTTATGTAAGGAAGATCATGTGACCAGGCAGTCACTAGATACAATTGGTGCACTGCTAGAGAGAGGGCAGGGCTCAAAAATGGGTGTGGCAGATCCTGTTTCGGAATGGGATGTGACTTTGTAAATGGTTGCTATAGAAACAATGCTTGTTACATTAAAAATGCTACAAGTATTTTCTCATTGTACAGAACTGATGTATTTAAAAAAAACACATGTTGGGTATTGCTTGAACTGCAGTTTTAATACAGCTGCACACATCTTGGAATCTCAAACTGGTATATGGACCATGAATGCGCGCTGGGGATCCTGCTTCAGGGCATACTGGTGGCGGTCCAGGACATTTGGTCGCGGCCATTTCATCATGACCAAATGGCAGTCGGTGCTTCACCGTGACGCACCCTGACGCCGATGAGGCCTTACGCTAAAACCCCCTAACCTAAGCCCATATGGTAAAACCCCTTAAATTAACTCCCTAACCTAAACCGTAATAAAACTTACCTTTATGTGGCGGGGATTCCAGAGGCGTGCCGGCGGCCATTTGGTCGTGCTGAAACGGCAATGACCAAACGTCCCTTTCGGCACTGGTGGTCCTTATGTTGCTTTATGTCTCGTGTGGCTTTGGCTTGTATCCAGAGATTACAATGGTGGGGTCAATGTATCTAGTCCATATTGGTGCAGCAAAATTGGGCACATTCACCCTGCCTCTATGTATCAAAGTATTTTACTCCTCTACCCTGGCTTGCCATTTGGCAAGAGTCAGTAAAAGTTGAGATGTATCAGTCTGCGCCTTTTTTATTATTGCCGCTGTTTTCTGCATCGGATGTAAGCAAAGAAGGGTGGGAAGCAGTGTTGGTCCTTTCTTCCATGTAATCTCAAAGGAGGGAGTAGGGGGTATGATGATTTTTTATTATATATTATTTATTTATTTTTTGGACCAATAAGTAGATCAGTTACAAGCTTTTCCAACCTCTCCGGGTCCATCATCGGGTTATGCCACTTATTCACTTGTCTTTACTAACACAGAATTGGACACAGACTTTTTTTCATTTCTGGAGGCTGTCAAAATGGACTTCCCATTGTCCTGCGACCCAGCTCACACAGTTTCAATACAGCAGGGCCCCGCTTTTCGGCGATACGGCGGTGCCGAGAAGGGGGCCGCCATGTCCACGCATGCGCAGAACGGGCCGGCCAGGGATCTCGCATGCGCGGAATGGAGGGGTTTCCTTCTGTCGCGCATGCGCAGAACGGCGTGTTGCCGGTCTGCACATGCGCACCTAACGGAAATCGCCGGTTCCACTTTCCGGCGATTCTCGCTTTACGGCGGGTCCGCAGAACGGAACCCGCCGTATTATTGGGGCCCTCCTGTACATAATTGGTGATGAGGAGCATGGAATATTGTTTATGCATTTAGTAACATTACCTAACCCTCCATACATTGCCCTTGTTCGGTTTTATGAGACCGGTAGAAAGTGTTGCTGGACGTAAGAAGGGTAGTACACAAAGTATTCTAGGGAAGCACACTACCTTTATTGTGCAGCCACAATCTATAACTTGGGAAATTGTAATGTCGGGAAGCACTCTGCTTTTGTAACCTTCTTTTTTTTTTTTTTTTTTTTTTTTGCTTCCTACAGGAGCCCCGACGAGTATTCTATAACTTGCCTTGGAAAATCTGGGGCAATCACCAACAATACCCCAGTAATGCTGCAACATTTTTCTGTGACATTTCTGCAGAAAAACTAATGGCCCATCGGATTAACACAGCAGGGGTCCCACTCAGTTTGAATGGGACTGCCAGGGACCCCCGCTGTGTTAATCCGACGGGCCATTAGTCTGTCTGCAGAAATTTCACTGAAATGTTGGCCGCATTACCTGGATATTGCCCCAGAATTTCCAAGGCAAGTTTTAGAACAGTCGTCGGCGCACCTCTGTTACATTGATTTGTTACATTGATTTGAGAGGAGTTTGAGGCATGAGGAGGAGGTGTTGGTCGGTATATTTGGGGATGAGGGTGGATATGTTGGGGCTGCAGCATCATTGAGCGCTTTGGAAGTCAACAGATGGGGTTTTAAATGACATTTTAGAGGCTATGTGATGAAGAGCAAGGCATCTTCTGCACTTCAGGTGTTAATGATTTATTTAAAAAAATGTTTTACCTACAGTAACAGTTGGGGAATGTGGTAGGTAGCCTGACCCACTCTTTGTAGTCGGTTTAATACACTTAAGTCTTTTCTTTAATTTGCTCTATAAATGTCTCTCTTTAGCTGTCAAAGGCTGAGGCAAGACCAGAGTGATTGCACTTACTGGATGCTTGAGGCATGGCGCTAGACTTTATGTATGGGCCCAGTAATGTTTCAAGTTATTTTGATTTATTCCTAGTCTGACATGCCAGGCGTTTATCCAAGGTGCTGCCTTGACATTTTGGTGTGGATATACATGCTGCACTCCTAGCATTTCCAGATAACTTCTAAGCACCCCTTCGCTGCTTACCTCCTTAATCTCTTCCCCCACCCCCCACCCCAGCAGTAATTGGGTTAAAAGGTCACAAATGGTAGTGTCACAATCACAGAATAAACATTATGTACTTTGTTTTGTACTAACAGGATTAATGATTGTCTGAAATATAAAGCAGTTTAGAAAAAGTCCCCACAGACGTGGTTTTTCTAATGGTTTTCCAAAAGAAGACTGGATAATGTTTGCTTTTATTTCAAATGTTTCAACCTGAGCAGTCTGTAGAATTATTATTTTTGGATTGGCCTTGTATGACATTACACAAACCGGATCCATAACCTGCAACCTCAGTTAAGAGCTATCTGACAGATGTGCATCACTTTGTGAGTTGTGCAACAATTGATCCTTGGTTTCTCACGAAAAAGGTTTCCAGCATTTTGTTCCGTTGCACCAAAATGTGTAACATTGAGAGCATGTGAGTCCTGTAAAACACCCACTGACTTGTGTACCTCTGTAACCCCTCTTTATGTTACTATACCTCAGCCTATGAGGTTGGGGCCTAAGTCCATACAATTGTTATAGTGACCCTCACATGTGCGCGGGGGCATGGCACCAGGATATGTCTGTCTGTGGTTTATGACGAGAAGGAATAGATATAATACACAGGTTATCAGTAACCACGTTATCCTTGGCACTAGGATCACTACACACAAAGTACAATACAAATACTATCACAGTTCACCCAAGCGCTGCCCAGGTGTGTGTCCGTTACTGTATCAGGCTGTACTGTGTGGTACTGGTATCTTGTTGGTAAGTTGCAGGCCTGTGCTTCACAAAGACATGTAGTGTGGTGCCACTTTCCACTGACTCTGCGGGGGATCTCCTCTGTCGGCAGTCTGTCTCCTGCGCTGCTTCTCTGCAGCTGGGTTCTCCGCTGATCCTGTCTCCTTGGGGGGGAAACGTGCAGGAGGTTCTGCACACAGCCTCACTACCTCTGCTCCATGCAGATCTGACATGTCATGGCTTCCCCGTGCTCTTAAGGCTTAGCATAGTTGTATGTCCATGGAGAGGAACCTTCAGGTTTTTGATCTGCGTTGCAAAGATTTGCAGATGCCTGCAGCAGCGTAGACGAAATAGCTTGCCAATTTACAGAAAATTAGTGCAAAACGGTCCCAACTGTTTGAAAAATGTTTCACATCTCTACGGCCGAGGGCATGGTCAGCGCTGACCCGCTGAGCCGCGTTCACGCGTACCAGTCAGCCCCTGCAGCCGCAATGAGAGCGGCTTTATCAGGGGCTCGCGGAGGCGTAGCTCTTAATTTTTTTTTTAGTTTGCGCGCTGAGGGGAGCGATGGGGCGGTCACGTGAGCGGTTCGCCCTCATCTCCATGACGTCACTGGCCCACCCCCAGACATGCCCCAGAACGGCGCAGACTAAAGCCAGGGAAAGCACCTGCTTTCACTCAGCCTCCGCGGGCCTCCGCACGGCTGAAGTCCCTATGGACTCAGCCTAGTACTTCACACGCTGTTATTATATTCGCTCATTGAAACTGGGCTTTTTTAAAAGCAAGGCAGTGTGGCAATTAACCACACTAACGCACTGGACATAGTGCAGGCGGCGGCACGAACAAATGCACGTAAGTGCATCAGTCCGGCCATGCTGCACGCTATGTGACGCGTGCGGCAGGAGTTTGAGACGACAATTTGATTTTTCACGACTGCCGTGTTTGAGCAATCGGGGCGAAAAAGCCTGGTGACGCCACGCCTCCCTGTCGTGCAAGTGATCGAAGTCCACAGATGCGATAGGCGCGCTTGCCTCCTTGTACTCCGTTGTGCCCACCTGCACTATAGCTGCAGCCTTGAGCTTCGTCCATAGGCACTCGCGAGCGAGAGCGTGATGTCACGCGCTCCTGTACTTGCTGTGATTGTGTCCTGGGTTGGGTTGCGCAATGGGGGGCGTGCTGAGCGGTTCGTCTTCATTGGCTAAACCGTGCACGTGAGCCGGCTGTCACACGCCATATTCAAACCAGTTTCTCGCCACGCATCGGCCGCCTCGGCGCTCACGTGCACGAACTATGGACACTAGCATTGGCCTCCATTGCTTTGTATTTGACGCGAGTGGCGTCGCTCGCGCCATCAGATCCATTATGGACGTGGCCTTGGGGTAAATTGTATGACCCACAAACAAGTGCTAAACTCTAGCATCCTGTTGTGGCTTTGGGCCTAGATACTCCAACTCGACTGTTCAAGCCATTTTTGATGGGGCGCGGTCTGCATTGTTTGTTTATTTCAGTTGCGCCTGCGCGTCAGTTTTTAGTTAAGTGGTTTCAATGTTTTTACATTTTTGTTGCAAACGCCTTAATGAAAACTTAGCTCTGAAGTAGTTTGCAAAATGCATCTTTACATCGTCTGACACGTGAAAGTAAATTGCATCATCACTTTGCACTTTGCATGTTTAGGTCATTAGTGGGGAAATGCAGGAGAGCATTACAGATTGAAATCACTGTAGCGTAAGAATGTTTTCCTGACTAAGGCTGCGTCCCCACTAGCGCTGAGCGGCCGGTGCATGGTGACGTGTGTGTGTGTGTGTGTGTGTGTGTGTGTATGTATGTGTGCTCGGGGCTTAGATAAACAAATTATTAAACTTCCTCGCGCGCTCAGCTTCCCCTGCAGTGTCCCCTCCCCCTCCGCGCCCCCACCCCCCCCCCCCCCCCACAAGCGCTTGTGAAAATGAAGGACACCCGGCGCTCTCCAAGCATGAGCTCGCTCGGCACCAGCGGGGACAAAGCCTTAAGGTTGTGTGCCAATGCTTTGCCCGAGAGCAGTGGTGGCCAACGTCAGTCCTCAAAGAACACAATAGGTCAGGATATCCCTGCTTCAGCACAGTCTTTGACTGAGCCACTGAGTCCCCCGTGCTGTAGCAGGGATAGCCTGAAAACCTAACCTGTTGGTGGTCCTTAAACACTGGAGTTGGCCTCCCCTGCTCTGGCCATTCGCTGGCTGGCACATGTCCACGTCCAGAAAGAAAGGCTACTCTTTAAAGCGTAAGTAATGGTCCTGTCGTATTCATTAAAGTAATCTTTCAAGAATCTCTAGTTAATCACAAAAAATAGCTTTGTGGAATCCCATTAATTCTCCTTCTTTCCTCCTTTATCCCTTTTTTTCTAGTTACGGTTTAGAGTGAATTTATTAAAGGATTCTTTCTTTTGCTTTATTTTTTTTAAAGATGAATAGTTTCTTGTTAGAAAAAGGAATATATTTCATAAAGTGGGCCCAGCTGTTTTTTTAAACTGGAAGACGGGTGCATAGTGAGTGTTAATTGTGCTGTTACAGCGGGACAATAATGGAGATAATGGTAATGACGGCTGTATCTTCTTTTTATAGGCAAATGGTATTTATTTGGTTCACTTTAGTGGAAAACAAAATCAGACTTGTAGAAGAAGTATTTCAAAATCCTTTCTGAAAGCTGTTTCCTGAATTGGTGCAGGATGGTCCGTCTTATTTGCTTTATTCTAGTAGGAAGGTGAACAATGTAATCATGCCCCACCCTGTCTGAACTCTGGGCAAGGGCAGAGGGGGAAGGACAGAGATAAGGTAGAGATAAGAAACACCGTGACGATTTACACACAATTCCAAGATAGGTATTTTAAAAGTTTAACAGAATTTTGATTTTACACATTTCTTACAGGAGTCTTGCGCTACGCCAGGCCTGCACAACTTACGTCCTCGAGGGCTGCAAACAGGCCAGGTTTTCAGGATATCCCTACTTCAGCACAGCTGGCTCAATTAGTGGCTCAGTATGACTGAGCCAGCTTTGCTGAAGTAGGGATATCCTGAAAACCTGGCCTGTTTGCGGCCCTCGAGGATTGGAGTTGTGCAGGCCTGCGCTATGCAATTGGGGGGTTTCTTGAAAGTTGTGCCTAAAGGAAAATGACCCTGAAATGCAGCGCTTGGTAATGATTCATCGCATTGTTGACCCTGCTATTTATGTTAAGTGACACTTTGCTGAACTGTTTGAGGGTGGGTCTTGTTTTGTCCAAATAATCTATCCTAGGCGTTTTGGCTTTTTATTGTGGATTGCATTAGCATCACAATGGTGCTGCTTGGCAGTAGTATCGGTGATACGGATATCCGGGGGGGGGGGGGGGGGTTAGGGGGAGAAACGCGCTGGTACTGGGTTACGGCACCTTCTTTTTAGGGGGTCGACACAGACTCCCATATAGTCATTTACAAAACTGTAAGAGATGGGGTGGGGATATCGGCTTGTTTTGCAACAAGTGCTTTATAGGGGCGCATTCCTGCTTGGCCTGAGCAAAATCCATGTTTCTGTCATTGGTGCTCACGGGAGCCCGGCAGATTGAGAGATTTTTGAACCGGAGCAGGGGAGATATCAGCCAGCCACTCACGTTTTAGGTTTATGTGCCTATGCTGCCTTGTATTCATGTGTGATACCATTCTTTGTCCAATACACACTTTGAAGTATATACAGTGTTGCAGTATTGTGTTATTTCTGTTTCAATGAGGATACATCACACTGTGACACCATCACCAACACACCAGAGAAGCTAAAAGTCTGAACATCTTGAACCACATTTAACGTGGGAAATGCTTGCGTTTTTTTTATTTATTTAATCTGAAAAAATTGTGAGTTCCCATTTTGCTGAATCCTAAAGAATTGAAATAATTTCTGAAGCTGATTTACACTATGTGGTATACATTTGTTTTTCATATATGGTGATATCTGCGCTCCCCAAAGCTTCGGACACAAATCCACAATACACCCAGGTTGCCAGTGTTAGGCCCAAGTACGTACTGCACAAGGCTCACTTTGCTCTCTCAGGACCTCCCGCAGTACTTGGGCCCTGGTCTGCCTTGCTACACTAAAGTCTTTTTCAAAAAGAATAGTATTAAAAGGGGCCAGTTTGTGGACTTTTGGATTAGCGAGCGAACATCCTGGGCATGACACAGGATCTAGAAATGTCAGTGTGTACGCCTGTCCTACAAAACTGGGCGCATCCTCTCGCCATTCTTATCCCTTCCTAAGTGTGCAGCCCGGATAATTCAGCGGGCCAATGTAAGAACTTTTAATGCAAACATTTCGGGGACAAACAACTGGTGGAAACCTTTCTCCTCCCAAATGGTCGGATTGGAGAATATTAGATGGTTTGTAGGTTGTTGTGTGGTGGGTGGTTTTTTTCCCCCTTCTATTCTGCAGCCACAGGGTTGTATGGCCAGATAGCTGAACTTGTCCCTCTTTGAAAGCACACCAAGTCCTTTAGTATATTCTTAACTTTATTGAGAAGGCCACAGCAAAATAAAGGGTACTTGTAGCTGTTGAGTGGTGGGAGAGTGCTTCTCTATGTGAAGGGGCTTTTTGTATCAAGGGGAGGTCAAACGAATTGCTTTTGCAAGGGAGTAGGGAGAATAGTAGTCCTCACACAGCCTGCTTGGATGGAAAAGGAAGTGAGGGGTTCCTGGGAGACAGGAATAGTCTCCGGACCAAACTAACTTGTCAGTAAAGACGGGGGAGTGGATTGACCCAATTTCAGCTAGGAGAATTGGTAGGTTGCCAGGGCAGCCAGCTATAGGCTGTGTGGAGAGGGGACATGTAACTAACAAAATGTATCGGTTACACAGGCACACTGCGTTTTCAGAGCAGGGAAGCATGCAACTGAAATATAGAAAGCTGTCTGTGTGAGAGAGCTGCAAAGGGGGGGAACAGAAATAAGCAATCCTGTTCCAGGACACCTTCAATGGGTTAATTTTTTTTCTATTTGCTGAGCATATCGATGCCACAAAGACCACACCATTTAGCCTTTAATTCCCAGACTTTAAAAGTACAAATGGCTGTCTTGCCTAATAATATTAAAAAAGAATTATTGCAAATCCTCTGTAGAAGTTGCATGGATGTAAGTATCTTGATTTTTAATGAAATTTTCAATTTTTCAGCAGGAAACGTTCACTCCCTGTCAACTGTTTCCACTTCGTGTGCATATCTTTATATAGCGCCATTAGTGTACATAGCGCTTCACAGTAGTAATACACGTGACAATCATCATATTAATAACAAATACAAATAACAGATCATGTGAACAAGTGCTTCAGACATAAAAGTAAAATTTCGGAAGAAGAGTCCCTGCTCCGAAGAGCTTACAATCTAATTGGCTCTAACAGGAGAACGTACAGAGACAGTAGGAGGGCATTCAGGTAAGTGCGTCTGCAGGAGGCCAAGCTTTTATGTATCGTGTATAGTATTATCCACTGTGCTACTCATATGCTTCTTTAAGCAAGTGTGTCTTAAATGTGGATAGAGTGGGTGCTTGTCGGGTATTGAGGGGAAGGACATTCCAGAGATGTGGGAAAGTCATTGAAAAAGGTTTAAGGCGGGAGAGGGCTTTAGATACAAAGGGGGTAGAGAGAAGACATCCTTGAGCAGAACGCAAGAGTCGGATGGTGCATAGCGAGAAATTAGGGCTGAGATGTAAGGAGGGGCAGAAGAGTGTAAAGTTTTAAAAGTGAGGAGGAGAATTGAGTGTGAGACGCAGGATTTTATAGGAAGCCAAGAGCGGGATTTCAGGAGGGGAGATGCTGAGACAGATTTCGGAAATAGTAGAGTGATTCTGGCAGCAGCATTTAGGATAGATTGAAGGTGAGAGGCAGGAAGGCCGGACAGCAGGAGGTTGCAGTAATCGAGACGGGAGAGAATGAGAGCCTGAATCCGAGTTTTAGCAGGCGAACAGAGGAAAGGGCGTATCTTTGTAATATTGTGGAGGAAAAAGCGACGGGTTTTAGAAACGTTTTGAATGTGAGAGAGTAGAGTGTGACCCCTAGGCAGCGTGCTTGGGCTACTGGGTGAATTATAGTACTTCCAACAGTAATGTGGAAGGAGGTAGCGGGGCCAGGTTTGGGAGGAAGTATGAGGAGCTCGGTTTTTGCCATTTTAAGTTTAAGTCGGTGTAGGGCCATCCAGGATGATATTGAAGAGAGACTTTGGTCTGTACTGCAGGTGTATGGTCAGGGATTGAAAAGTAATCTTGTGTCATCAGCATAGAGGTGACATTTAAACCCAAGAGATGTGATTAGGTCACCTAGAGAAAGTGTGTACAGAGAAAAGAGAAGAGGTCCCAGGAAAGAGCCCTGGGGTACCCCCACAGAGAGATCAATAGAGGAGGAGGAGGAGGAGGTGTTAGCAGAAGAGACACTGAAAGTATGATGGGAGAGGTAGGATGAGATCCAGGATAGAGCTTTGTTCCAAATACCAAGATTATGGAGAATGTGAAGGAGAAGAGGGTGGTCCACGGTGTCAAATGCTGCAGAGAGGTCGAGTAATATGAGCAGAGTGTAATGACCTCTGTCTTTGGCAGCATGGAGGTCGTCATTTATTTTAGTGAGGGCTGTTTCCGTGGAGTGAGCAGTGCGGAAGCCAGATTGTAGAGGGTCTAGGAGAGAATAGGTGTTGAGAAAATGGAGCAAGCGAGAGAATACAAGACGTTCAAGGAGTTTTGAGGCAGGAGGGAGACAGGTCGATAGTTAGAAAGACAGGTAGGGTCAAGCTTGCTGTTTTTGAGTAATGGTATGACTGTTGCATGTTTGAAGGAGGATGTAAAGGTTCCAGAGCAGAGGGAGGAGTTAAAAATGTGTGTGTGTGAGCGTAGCTATTATAGTAGAAGCAAGAGGTTTTAGGAGATGGGAGGGAAATGGGGTCAAGAGGGCAAGTGGTAGAGGGAGAAGAGGCGATCAACAGCGACACATCCTCCTCTGAGACAGTGGAAAAAGAGTCAAGGAAGGCAGGAAGAGAATTGGGAAGCAGTGTTGGATGGGAGGAGGATACAGAGGGGATGTCCTGACGTATGGATTCCACCTTTTCCTTAAAATAGTCAGCAAAATCCTGAGGTATGATTTATTTATTTTATTTATTTATAAAATATTTTACCAGGAAGTAATACATTGAGAGTTACCTCTCGTTTTCAAGTATGTCCTGGGCACAGAGTAAAACAAATAATACATGGTTACAAGTACAGTTACATAAATGAACAGAGTATACATTATATACAAGACATTGCGTGCACAGTTAAAGAAAATATATATTATGAGCGTATGAAACAGTTACAGACCAGGTTAAAATGTGAGATAGCCTTAGATTTGAAAGAACTTAAACTGGTGGTGGATGTGAGAGTCTCTGGTAGGTTGTTCCAGTTTTGGGGTGCACGGTAGGAGGAGGAACGTCCGGATACTTTGTTGAGCCTTGGGACCATGAACAGTCTTTTGGAGTCTGATCTCAGGTGATAAGTGCTGCAAGTGGTAGGGGTGAGGAGCTTGTTCAGGTAGCTGGGTAGCTTGCCCATGAAGAATTTAAAGGCAAGACAGGAAAGGTGAACTTTGCGCCTAGACTCTAGTGATGACCAATCTAGTTCTTTGAGCATTTCGCAGTGATGTGTGTTGTAGTTGCATTGGAGAACAAAATGACAAATTGAATTGTAGAGGGTGTCAGGTTTGCTAAGGTGGGTTTGAGGTGCCGAGCCATATACTATGTCTCCATAGTCAATTATTGGCATTAGCATTTGCTGTGCGATACGCTTTCTGACCAGGAGACTTAGGGAGGATTTTTTCCTGTAAAGTACCCCTAGTTTGGCGTAGGTCTTGGTTGTCAGGGTATCAATGTGCATCCCGAATGTTAAGTGGGAGTCAAACCATAAGCCCAGGTATTTAAAACTAGTGACAGGTGTTAGGGTGGTGTTAGCGTTGGTTCTAATCAGGAGCTCAGTCACTGGAAGCTTTACAAATTTAGTCTTGGTCCCAAATACCATTGTTACAGTCTTGTCAGTGTTTAAAAACAGTTTGTTTTGAGAAATCAAATTTTCGAGTCTGAAAAAGTCAGACTGAAGTATGTGTTGAAGGTCAGAGAGGCTATGGCTGTTGCATATAGGATTGTGTCATCTGCATACATGTGTATTGAGGCTTCCTTACAAGCTGTGGGAAGATCATTAATGAACACTGAGAAGAGTAGGGGCCCCAGAACAGAGCCTTGCGGGACACCACAGGTGATATCCAGGGGGTTGGAGTTAGAGCCTGAGATGGACACATGTTGGGATCTTCCTGATAGGTAGGACTGAAACCAGTTTAAAGCATGTTTCCCTATTCCAGAGCTCTGGAGTTTGTTAAGCAGGATAACATGATCAACTGTATCAAAAGCCTTTGCAAAATCTAGGAATACTGCACCACTGGATTTCATTGATGGAGGTATGATGGAGGAAGAAGAGGCAGCAGGGCAGGGGGGGTGGTCTCTGAGTAGAGAGTCAAAGACAGAGAACAGTCGGCGTGGGTTAGATTTATGCGTGTTGATTAGTGAAGAAAAGTAGGCTTGTTTCGTTTGCGAGAGGGCAGAGCTGAAACAGGACAGCATAAATGTGTAGTGAAGGATGTCTGTGAGTGTGAAATTTCCGCTAGAGGTGTTCAGAGAAACGAGTGGAGGAACACCGCATGCGCATGTGGGAATTTAGCCAGGGTCTGGGGTTAGAAGGGCGAGTGCGGCAGAGAGAAAGCGGGGCATGTAGACCAAGAGAGGAGGACAGGGCAGAGTTGTAGTACCTGACCAGGTTGTCGGGGTCTGAGGCAGGGCTGAGAGAGAGGGAGGACCGTAAAGTGGACTCAAAGGCTGGTAGGTTAATAGAGCGCAGGTTTCTGCAGAACACCATTGACACGTACGACACACTGATTATATACTCTCCGTCCCCTGTCCATGGCACGTACAACACTGATTATATACCCTCCCCTGTCTGGAGACAGAGACCTGGGGCAGTTTCTGAGGAGGGCAGATCCTGCTCAGACGAAGGACTTTGAAAAAATGGAGGCGATAAAGTAGTAAAACCCTTGTCGTACTTCCAGTCGCCATAAAAACACAGCACTATAGTCCTAGAACAAGCCCATGCCGCTGGTTTGCTTCGGTGTTGTAAGAATCTGCACCTTTTTACTGTAGCTTCTGATAAAGTGCTTGTGTTTGTATTTTTGCTCTTTGCCTAACAGGGGTGGCCAACTCAAGTCCTCAAGGTCAGGTGTTCGGGATATCTCTGCTTCAGATCAGGTGGTGCAGTCTTCGATTGAGCCTCTTGTGCTGAAGCAGGGATATCCAGAACCTGACCTGTTGGAGGGGTCTTGAGGACTGGATTTGTGCCCCCCTGCTCTACAGGATTTCCCTTTTCAGCATTGAGCACCGACATTTGTTGATTCTTTGGACTCTGTGTGCTGCGTAACTCTACTTTCTGACTTTTTTTAATTGTAAAAGCCTACAGTTTCTAGCTATATACAGTTCTATGGAACCCCATATTTACATACAGGCATACCCCGGTTTAAGGACACTCACTTTAAGTACACTCGCGATTAAGGACATATCGCCCAATAGGCAAACGGCAGCTCGCGTCCTGAACAGCAATACCGGCTCCCTACCTGTACCGAAGCTGTGGGCAAGCGGGGAGACTATAGAGCCTGTTACACATGCATATTTTCCATCAGTTATGCACGTATATGACGATTTCAGTACAGTACATGCATCGATAAGTGGGAAAAGGTAGTGCTTCACTTTAAATACATTTTCACATTACATACATGCTCCGGTCCCATTGGGTACGTTAATGTGGGGTATGCCTGTATACATCTAGAGAACATTTCTGTGATTCTGGAAGCTCATCTATAACCAACGACCTTTCACGTTGGTCCAATAAAAGATAATTACAACCTACCACATATATTGCGTGAGGTGCTAGCTGATCGACCAATGCTCTGTGTGAAGTCGTGGAAGATGACACCCACTCTGATTTTTAATTGATTCAGCGCACCTTTTGGGTATTCAGTCTTTATTGATGTACACAACACAGTGTAGTTTCCATTATTTGCAAGAGACATTGATACATTAAATGGTGTCTTTCCACGGCTAAGGGTGCAGCCAAATTTATGCCAAAGATACATTTTTTACACGTTAAAATCTATATTGACCATTTTCTTCTGTATCATTTTAACAAGGTAGGTTCCTAGCGGAACTAGAAAAGATCCCATCTGTAGCACTCACTGTGGGGGGGAAAAGGTAGGTGGATGGATTGTCCGTGAGATTCAAGATTTCTCCACAAGGGGTCAACAGACCTGAGGCTGACCATATATTGATATATTGACATTGACATATATTTAAGATATATGTTCACATAGGTCTAAAAAGTCAAGATAAAATTGTATTAATATATTTATAAACAAGTGAACATATACACAGTGTAATTAAAAATCCTCATAAGAGGCAGACGCCCAGGTGTGTGTAATTGATGGAATATTGCATATACTTCTATTCCATTTAGTAAGGCCACCAATTAAAGTGTGTGTATAATAAAGGCGGGAGGTGAAGCGATCTAATGTATAGAAATACACCAACGTTTCTAGGAGGTGCAGCAGCGCAATAGGTAACTCCAGGCGGAATAGTCCTATATAATATACATACATCAATATATCAGAGCCTACTAGTTGAATATCTCGTAATAAGGAATACATTGTAGCTGCTGAGTTACACTGATTGAAGCAGCAATGATGTTGGAACTTGGGCATACAATCAGGATTTTTGACAAATTTTATAATGGGAGCACGAAACGATTGCAAGCTTAGGCTGCGATTATACAGAGAAACGCTCGTAGCGACACCACGCAGTGCAAAAACAATTTGGTATTAGGCAGTGAAAACTGCCTTTACCAAATGTGACTGTCTCCCCGCTTGCTGCTGCAAAACGGGAGACTGTTGGTGTTTTTGGGTTGCGTCTGCCGCGTCACGTGACGTGGCCATCCAATCGGAAAACAAATTTCAGCCTGCAGACGCGCGCCAGTAGCATGTGCTTGTTATTGTGATGTCACAGATGCGCGAGCCCTGCAGTTCGGCTGGAGTTTGTGAACCACGTAAATGTTTTTGTGGTTTAAAAAAAAAAAATTAATATTATTATTTTTTTTTTTTTTTTTAAATGGCAAACGTTTTGCAACCTTGTTAAAGTTGACAAGAAATTTGCCAAGTATTTTCCATCCCAACATTGAAAAAGAGCTTTTGCAGGAGAGGCCAATATAGTAAAGCAATGAGGACTTGTACATCTCCAAAACACTTCTATACAACATGTGGAGAGCTGGGAACATACCTGAGATACTGCACCTGGCAAACCATTTTGCATATTTCAATATGGCTAATTTCCAAGGTATCTTAGGTGTGTTCAGATATCTTCACAAGGGGGAGAGCTGTTTTTTGAGATTTGGAAGTCAATGGGTGCTCTACCCATTGGAAGAGACCCAACAAGATTTTAAGGCCATCTGTACTACTCGAATGACCAAATAAGTGATGTAGTGGGCAAACCCTGTGCTGTTCCTATGTTACTAATGTCATGTGCTGAAGTAGAATATTCTGTATAATAGGTAGGACATATATTATATTTTCCATGTGCTCCAATTTGCTTCTCTTCTGCAAGTAATGTAAAAGGGTTGGGATCCTGCTCTAAGCTCCACCAGAGAGAGGTCCTATCCAGTAAGTGAGGAGAAATCTCCAAGTGGCAGGGAGACCATATTTTTTCCAGGGCCGTTATCGCGCATGTGTGGCCGGCAAGTGCCAAGAAAATGAAGACATTTGGAGGCTACAGGGACGTCTGGACACCCTACCTAGTGGTAATGACCCGGTCCTAAATAGGAGAACCTAGTTTTCATACCAGTTCCAACGGTGAGAACTTGCTCATCTCCGGGGTCCCCATGAACCACAATGTGATTGCACGATCTGAACTCTGTGCAGCTTCTAAACTCTCCTAATCCAGCATGGCATCTATTATACAAGAACATATACCATACAATGGCTGTAGCCCAATATTGAGCTCTTTAAGAATCGTGCGTGTCACGGTTTGTAGCGTTTTGTAGCGTTTTGTGAAATGATGGGTTCCTGGTGCTTTTTGTTTTGGGCATTTAGAGTGACTCCCTTTTTTCTATCCACCGTTTTTAAAATCCAAGTGGCTTTATTAACCTTTTGGCTGCCAGAGGCATTGCAAGACCTCACAGCAGGGAAAGGGTTACATGTGGGATGCTAGAGCAGGAATGCTAAACTTCAGTCTTCAAGCCCCCAACAGGTCAGGTTTTCAGGGAACCCCAGCTGCCGCACGGGTGGCTCAGATGCTCGCTCTTTGACGGTGACTCAATCAGAGGCTCAAAGACCGAGTGTATGAGCCACCTGTGCTGGGGGGGGGGGGGGGGGAGGGGGTGTTTCTTGAGGACTGGAGTTTAGCAGCACCCGCGTAACCCTTTCCTTGCTGTGAGGTATTGCAATGGAACGCAAGCACTTTTTATAGTAGCATGTTGCAGTCTCAAGGTTTTCTAAAATCATGTTTGATTAAGATAAAGTGTTAATCGTATATAATCTACATATGGCTTGGTTTATTCCAGTGTCCTATATGTCAATCAAACACCCCTTTATCATGGCCCCCACCCTTTTATTTAATCCCAGTGCTCGGAGAAGCAGCAAAACGTGTTTGTATCAAAACTATATGAACATCTATCACATCTTGTGTCTAAAAAAAGAATTATGTTGTAAGCAATCTGTTCCAAGTGTACCGTTCTGAAGGCACATCTCAAGGAGCTGGAGATGCTTCAACCGTGAGTGTTACAGACGCAAGCCATTATTTGCACTTTTTATGTGAGAAGCGCTTTGGTGAGATGGAAAATAAAACCACATACCAAAGCATTTGTTCAGCCTCCTTTTTAAAGCGTGCAGCCATGTATTGCCTATCTGTAGTAGTCGGTAGGATCGTACAGTGTTTAATACTTTATTTTTTAATCTGACACAGAGCCACTTCATTTATTTGATATTTCTTTATTTTTCATTGTCTAATTTCTGAATATGGGAATGTATTCGCGGTGCACTTGGAAATTGCTTACATGGGTTATGAAATGAGTGCAATGCTGGATATCCCGCGCCGTTTCTGTACGCAACGTTTCCATTTGACGATGTAGCAAGAGACTTTCCAGGACACGCTGCGGCGCCAGAGACGGTAAGGCTGCGGCCAGGCTGGGAGCGTGTGCGCTGGCGCTCGAGCGCCGTGACGTCATGCGCTCTGCTTGGCCATGCAATTCCTGGCCAGGTAGTTGTGGGGGGGGCACGGCCATGACGTCACTGAGCTTGTTCGCCCTCATTGGGTGAACCGCTAACGTGACGCGGCAGAAACAAATTTACGTCTCTGCAAACATCTGAGTGCTCACATAGTAGCAATGTGTTTCGTTGCGACGTGCGCCCGCTCGGCGTCACCCTGGCTGCAGCCTAAGGCTATGGCCCAGTCCTCCCTGCTGCGCGGCTGGCGGCATGGCGGTGCGTGCAGAGACTAAAGTTGCGACCGGCCGTCTGTAGGGGAGAGCAAGGAGGGGCGGGGCCATGACAGGGCATATCTGCCCTGCCATTGGCTGCGCGCGACCACAACGCCCTGTCAGCGTACGCGTCACAGTGCTTTGTGCACCCACAACCACTGGGGCCTGCGCCATAGAGGGCTGTACTGTGGTTTGTGGTGCGCACGTCGTAGTGTGCGATACCGGGGACTCGGCCTAATGCTTTTGAGGGTTCCAATGCGGAAACACCACCCCCCCCCCTCTATCTGCAGCACGACCGTGGCAAACATGGTTTCTGGCGACGCGGTGTGGTTTTAATTTATTTTTAACGGTGGTACCGCAGACTGTGTGTTTTTTGCTACATTTGTAGAAACTAATTGCAAAATGCTATATAACTTCCTGTGGCTGAAGGAGTTAACCTATTTTTTCAGGTTATACATTCACAGCGGACAGGAACAAGTCTATCAACCTTCTGCTCTTGGGCAAAGCAGGTCAGGTGAGGTTAGACGCCTTTATAGTGCAGAAGGGATTGCAATGGAATAATTGGCTTCGATATCTGTAATTACTACAATCTGGACTCTAAATGCTTTTTCTAACCTATCACTATACATTTTAACACCGATTCTGGTGAATGGCAGAATACAGCATTCACTTATATCATTACCAGGGTTAGTTTATGCCATTTTGTCATAGGAGCTGGAAATCCATAACGGGACAATTCTAATATGGTCTCCAAGCTGCAAACCATAAGACAATCAGTGCTACATATATGCACCAGATTTCTTTACTGAATTAACATATACGGTAAGGTTAGGTAGCAAAGTTTGTGAAGTCTGTTTTTAAAGGAGCAGACAGGAGTTTAAATTTGGAGGGGTGGGGGGGGGGGTTTATATATGTACAGCAAATAAAGTATATTGAGAGCACATTAACATGTGTGGGACAGGTCTGCAGCCCTGCACTTCCCCATTATCTCCTAGTATGCAGTGCTTCCACTGCAGCCAGGGATTCTGGGAAATGACATGCAAATGAGCACCTTTTTGCTTCTTATCCATTTTAGCATGGACCCCTGTTTATGCCTGCCGCATTACACAGCTTTCTGGTACATGCGATTTCCAAACTGATTTATGCAGTCCCCTTCCCTATTGGAGGACAAAATGGGAAGGGGGTTGGAATAAGGGATGTTTAAAAATGATATAAATGCAGATTTACTCATTTCCAGGCTAAACGTCCAAAACTTAAGACCTCAATTAACTTGGCAATATATGTTGCCTAATTCCCGTTGGACCGTACGTGTACGGCAGATTTCAGTGCTGTCCGACAGCCAGCAGTGCTGACCTGAGCCTTTTCCAGGTACTATATGGTAACTTATTATATGATTAGATTCTATCAACATATTACATTCAACTGCTGTACGCTCCCCACTCCTGCTGTAACTTGCCAAAATGACTTCTGTAACTGAAGATTGGAAAAGCAACATGCTCTCGGGGTTAAGATAAGAAAATGTTGGAGTACTGGAGAGCTAAACAAAGAAGAATACAAAGTGTGTGTGTGTGTGTGTGTGTGTGTGTGTGTGTGTACAGCTTTCTGAACCGTTACCTCTGATACCTGGCAATAGGTTCTCCCCTTGGAGATCGACAATGTGAGATTCCAATACCTGTATCCTCAAGGTGACTCCCAAACATGAATCTTTAAACCCAACTCATTTTGACCTGAGCCACAATCCTATATCGGGAGACCTGCAGATGCGTGTCCTGACCACCTGTCACTCCTAATTCTTTCGCAATTAAATAATGAAGAGGAAGGTGTGTGTGTGTTTTTTTTCCCCCCCCAAATACTTCATAACCCTCACCTAGTAACTACCAGTTTAATTTTACCAGTGGCATAATATTCAGTGTAACCTCCACGGTATATACATACACATTATACCTTGTTTAAAAAGACCACATGGTTGTATAAAAAAAAATGTGACCTGCAGTATGTTTAACTTGCTTTATTACTAGACTAGCACTGCATTTCAGTATGTGTATGTTTTAATCCTCGTATGTAAAGTTAGCCATTTTTAAAATATACTGATCCGAAAACCTTCCCTCACTTTGTTCACCGTGTGTGGTCTTTAAAGCTCGCAATGACGCAGTTATTACCCAGAACAGGGGTGCGCCAGTCCTCAAGACTAGGTGGGATGGTTCCTTTCTGATGCATTTGTAGTCCCCCTTTTGCAGAGCAGTATTTGGGAGTGCCGTTTACTCTGCCAGCAGCAGGGGTGTTCTGAATGGAAAAGGTGGCCCAAGCATGTGACTACCAACAAGCACTATAGACAATTTGGACTAAAATGGTTCTAAAACATTCATGACACAGAGTAAATCGTAGCCATGGTAGCGGCCTAAGGCCTTTAATACTTCTGACCACCCTCCTTTACACTTTCCAGTCTATTGGTGCTTGGGACAAAGCCCTCTCATCGTTCCTCATCTATTACAAACTCCTCTCTCCTCTGTTTTATTTATTGGTGTACCTCAAGGCCCTGTACTGGGATCTCGTCTTGTATGTTTCTCGTCTATTCACTCTTCCATGGTGCCCTTTTGTATTAATGAATTTGACTTCAAGTATCCCCTGTATGGAGATGACACAACTATATCTATCCATGCCCAACCCCATATCTTCAATACAGTCCCAGGTCTCCAGCTGTGTCACGGGAATCTTCTCCTGGATGGTAGCTAGACGCCTTGAACTTGTGTCAACGACTGATCGGCTCATCATCCCATCTACATCATGCCCCTTTTGTGCCTCTTCCCTCAATCATTGGCACACACTACAATGTATCCAGTTCCTCAACAGTTGTTTTGGGTCTTATTTAATTCTCTCTCAACCTCTCATGCAATTGCTAAATCTTGCCATTTTCCACAACATTGCTAAAATGTAACCTTTTCTCTGTCAAAAATAATACATGCCCTAATCCTCTCCCGCCTGGGCCACTGCAACCTTCTCACTGGCCTCCCTGCCTCACCACTTTCAATCTGTTAGTGAGAAGTGATCCCTGAATCATTTTAAACAATCGATCAGTCTCTGCTTCATTCCTCATAAAAGCCCTGTTAGCCCCATATTGAACTCCACATTCACTACAGAAATCTTCTTCTCTTTCAATACTTTCCGCTCCTCTGCCCCTCTATCTTCTCTTTAATCTCTGTACCCCTTCTTGCTCTCTGCTCAGGGCCTGTCTTCTCTCCCATTGTCACTACAGCTCACACCATTAACCCTTCTCATATGTTGTACCTACCTTGGAAACCCTTTCCCTACCAATGTCCTCCAAGCACCTTCTCTATCTAATTTCAAAACCCATCAGAAAATTCACATGTTGCACAAAACCTGTAATTCGCCCTGGATGACACTACTCGCTAAACTTCAGTATGCTCTTATGCACACACCAACCAGGTAAATCAAACTACCGTTTCTGTTGATATCCCCCACATCTTAAATTTAAGAGCATTCTTCCAATTGTATATAAATGATTGATTTTGTAAACAATTTGGGAATTGTATTGTGGTTCTATTCATCTTGAAACATTCATATAGTATTTAATATTTTTACTTCATATGATCTTCATATATATACATAATGCTCCTATAACTTTCATTATACATAACTATCCAATATATATTGGTCAGTATGCACTTGTTTTTTCACTTCAGTGCAATTAATGCACTTTCACTTTAAATTCTTGTGCCACAATGCGATTCCTAATGGGATATGGTGTTTATTAATAAAGTTGATTTATATGTTGAGCCTTTGCACATGACACTGGGACCCCTGAGGAAGTTAGTTCAGTGCGAAACGCATGGAGGTTTACGTGGGTTTATCCGTCCATCTTGTGGGGATGCCGGCAGTCAATGAAGACTGTCGCACCTGGTCTTGATACATGGCGCGACACTAGCGCGACACTAGCGCGACCTTATCCCAAACGTGTTTGTTGACATCTACTGGACTTTTTGCAATACATGGCTGCTGGAACCCAGGGATTGTAATTTGACAATGGCTACTTTGTCACTTTTGATGAATTACTTTTATACATACCCCCGGGGTTTTTTCTTTTTGAGCTCTACGGTATATATTGCATTTTTCAGGTGATTCTATGTCCATTGTAGAGGCACGCGGCACTGCTCTATGCTGGACACATGTTTTTGATTTGAGCAATGTCCGTCTGTGTAGGTAATGGAATGTGGAATCTCCTCCGCAGGCGAAGTTGAAGTTCTTGGTAAATAAAGGGGGTCATGTGAAGTTTCTGCATGTCACGGGGCTCCGGCTGTGCATTCGTAGTATAATATTGCAGCGGATTGCTTCGCATGCCTGCTCCCCGTACCTCTGATTTATATTATACAAAGACTGGCTATTTACACAGCAATAGCCTGTTGTGACATCTTGTCTGGACGCCACATCCAGCAAGCCGGCGAAGGGGACACAGGATTTCACTGATAAATCCCTTTTTATTATTGATTTTATCCCTTCATTATTTTTTTATATAATGGAAACTGTAACACCCAGTGGGGGGAGGGGGGGGGGGGAAGAAACATTCAGAGTACCAAAATTCTAGAGATGATGAATGTTTAAATGTTCATTCTCTTTACTTTTGGAAAGATGTTCACTCCCTGCATCCATGCACGTGCAGCAATCACTAAAGGAGCTTTCCCTTTGGGGAAAATAGTAATAATATTTATTATTAGTGACATAGGTAAAACAAAACGCACTAAACGCCCTTCCTGACTTGGAATTTCTTGATATTTCTATTGAAACACAGACACCTAATCTTCTTCCGAATGCGTCCTATTAAAATACCTTTCATTTTTTAATGCATACTTTTTCCTGTCAAAACATTTATTCGCCGTTTCCTCCGTACTAGAAGAATGTAGTTATTGACTTGCCTCTACAACCTCGTGTGTGTGTGTGTGCGTGTGTGTCCAGCTTCCCGAGATACCGGCAACCCCTTCCGATGCAAGTATCTGTTTAAAGGTCCACGTACCGCACAGGCTGATGTCGCAGCTTCTTTTGCCCTGAGGCACTTTTCATATAAACATTTCTGCGCCCATCCAGGATGTTACTAGTACAGGGAGTCCTCGCTATTCAACGTTTCCCTTTACAACGAATGGCATATCCAACGCTTTACAATGCCTCACTATGGGCCGTTATCCGACGCCGGAATGCGTTATCCAACACTCCCCGCCACTGATTAACATGGGACTCACTTTACACCGGTTTCACTATCCAACGCTACTTCCAGAACGGATTCCGTTGGATAACAGAGGACTGTCTGGTAAGCAAGGGGTCACCGGAGCTGAAATTAATCTCTAAAGACCCCCTGTTTCAAAACTAGTCCAAAAAGGCCCAGGAGATAATGTCACTAACTGCAACATCATCAAATGTTCCTGTAATGCCCGTTTCGGAGCCCTACCAGTGGAGCAGATGCAGACATGCACATGATGAGATTATAGATATATTCTCCTGGAAACACTCCTGTTTAGCACGTGTTTACACATCAAATGACGCCTTTATTGCACCTGCCATTAAATGCACAGCAGCTAGTATTTTAAAAGTGCGATTTATGTTCGGTTATCCTTGCGAATAGGGAGAAAAATATCTGCTGTCTCACGTCTTGTAGCTGCTGTCTCACGTCTTGTAGCTGCTGGCACAGCTCCCAGCACCAAGGATTCGTGGGCTGGTAAATATTTGATGAGTTTATCTAGATAGCAGCCGCACATTGTATGACTTGGGGGAGGAGGGGGACTGGCGTTATGTATATACGTGTGTGTGTGTGTATATCTCTATATCTAACACACACACTGTATATCCACGTGTAGTGTGTTCTGAAATGAGGACCAGATCTTTGCATAATCTGTTCAGTCTGTTTGTGTGCGCGGACCCCTACTCTGCATGCTGCTCGCTCCCTGTTTGTGTGCGCGGACCCCTACTCTGCATGCTGCTCGCTCCCTGTTTGTGTGCACGGACCCCTACTCTGCATGCTGCTCGCTCCCTGTTTGTGTGCACGGACCCCCACTCGGCATGCTGCTCGCTCCCTGTTTGTGTGCACGGACCCCCACTCGGCATGCTGCTCGCTCCCTGTTTGTGTGCACGGACCCCCACTCGACATGTCCCATTACCCGGCCCTAATACCAGGTGTATGCGGTTGGAATGTGTGGGAAATAAACTAAACACAACCTGCATAAAGAAAAGCATTGTACTGTGAAATGTTTCAGAAATGTCTGGCATGTCCAGAATGGGACGTTTGGTTGTGGCCATTTCGCCACGACCTGCAGACAGACACCCTCTGCCGCTGGACACTGAGCCGCCGCCCACTTCTAACATAAGGGAAGTTTGAGCATGTAGGGTAGGGGGGTAACTTTAGGGGTTTTTGTGGTTAGTATAAGGGTTCAGATTAGGGACTTACCTTCGCGGGCGAGTGTCCCGGTGGCAAGGTGAGTAGTGGACAAGCGCCAGCGGTCATTCGGTAGCAACAAAATGTCAACGATCAAATATCCTAGACCGTGGCATATCCCGTCTTACTGCAAAATAGTACCGTCTTTATTAAAGTCAAATGCAAGAATTACTACACAGGCATATTTTTCATTTTAATTGTATTGGTTCTTGACAGAATGTACTGGAAACCGATTGGACATTGCAATTTTTATTGTGACCCAAATGTGCAGGTGAGCATCATCGATGCAATCTATCGCTTCGTAGGATTGATGCTTGACCATAAGGACGTGCGTTCTAGGGCGCCAATAAATCCAGGGCAGGGACATTACAACATTGCCCAGACTTAACCTTTTATTTTTACATTTCGAAGATTCGGATCTACTCTGTGTCTGCATTTCTAGGTACCGAAGTGAGCCCGTGAACGCAGGGGTCTGAAACTTTGATCCAGTAAAAATGCTCTAAGGAAGGGAAGTACCTTTTTAGTATGTTCTTGGTGTAATTGCTTCTTTAAATCATGTTGGGGGAAATTCTTGCGTGTAAATGTTACCATTTTGCTGTGTCTGTCGTGTTTCGCGTTTACCACTTTCTGAGACGCTATAGTTGCCTTCTCCCGGTGGGACAGACACCTAATGATTGTTTGGAGACCCCGGAAAAGGAAGTAACACAACTCCTTTCAAAACCCGGGTGGAATGCTGGCTCTGGTACGAGATTTGGCCGCATTTTCAAAGCAACGCGCCTCCTGCAGCTGGGAGACGCCTTACAGACATTCAAGTGACCGGGCTGTAGGGTATCGTGCGGTGCCGGAAAGTGTTCTGACATGAAACTGCTTAGTAAATACGGGCCTCTATCATTTCGTCTTTGACAGTCGAAGGTGCAGATGTTGCGCGCCAGTGGGTGATGCGGCCATTTTCTTGCATCGTCTGCAAGCAAAAAAGGGGGCGCAGGGCAAACACACTATTTCCCCCGCGGGAATGCACCAATGGATACAATAACGTCTGCTACATCTGTACAGCAGAAAATACATATGCTGGGTTCATAGGCCCATATCGGATTTAAACATTTCACCCACCATATAATAAAGTCCTGCTTACATTTTTTTTTTAATAATACTTGATGCTTTTTTTAAAGAAGCCAATTAAAAAATATTGGTAATTGGTCATGCGTGTGCTCAGGGTGTAATCACACAGACCTGCTAAATGGCTGCACTCTGAATGTGTTTCATGTCCATGTTGTTTATTGCCGACCCCTTAGAGGAAGGCCAGATTCGGTGCTGGCATTTTCGATGACGACTTCTTGGTATGCTATAAAATTGATTTGTGGCCTTCCCCAGGCTCTGTGACCTTTTATGTTTCTCAAGGATTGTGCCCAACTTCAATGTTATATGTATCTGCTATATTGTTTCCCCAAAGGAACTTCAATTTACCCTACAATAAATATTAATGACATTCACTGTGGAATGCAGTAACAATTCTTAGGGAATCCTATATTCTTTGACCTCATTACTTTTTTCTAATACAATGGGTTTATTGTTCTCTGTGGAGCGCCTGGTATAGAAGTACAGGTTCCTTAGAGACAATCCCAGCAGATTAAACAAAAAAATACCCGTATGCAGCATTTGATTATCTTTCTTAAACTAATTACCTAAGCTGCAGATCGAGCGGTTCTCCCGTGATCATCCAGCAAAATCCTGTTTCCCAGGGTTCACTAAATGGCTGCCTTTCCGTTTCAAATCAATCCTTCAGTCAATGTAACTCAGCAGCTACAATGTATCCTTTATATTACTAAGGTAACTAAATCAGTTTAGAGTTCAAAACTGCTGGGAACATTGGCAACAAATAATCACAAACTGGAAAGTGTTACAAAGATCTTGCACTGCTGGGGAGGTGGGCTAAAGCCTGCAATAGAAATCAAAAGATGCTCAGTATATTAACTCATTAAAAATGGCATTGAGTTGAATTTTAACATTTAAAAAATGTAGTAAGTATTATCAAAACTACAAAACGGATTTATTTAAAAACACGTGCGTGTGTAGGATATTGCATGGATTGCTCTTTTTTTTTTTTGGGAATGAACAATATTCAGATGTATGATGGCAAATTTTAGTTGGTGGGTTGGCTTTGCCAAACTGGACTCCATGTTACTCTGCTACTTGCAACAGGATTAACTGACGCCTAAAGCAAATGGCAGACTCTCCGTTTTATCTAAACTCATAATTTCTATTCCCCAGGTCTTCCTTTTTACCAATATCTGACCGGAATTAACCAGGTCCCTTCGGTCACATAGCTTTGATTGAGAAGGAACATCTGCCCATTAGCTTTAAATTGTAACTCGTTTGTGTCCCATGTGTCTTGCCACGATCCATTTAAAACCAGTCCTACCACTCTCCCTCTAATGGTTATAGAATTTCTTGTAATACTCGGCTGACGTTCAGGCGTCCCTTCTCATTAACACAATGAATGTTGCTTTCGAGAGCGCGTGTATTTCACTTTCCTCATGTATTTTTATTAAATTGGATATCGGTTTTCCTACGTGTATTAAACCTACAGTGACCAAGGTTTGAACTAATGTAGTTTTAAAAACCATAAGAAAATTGGAATACTGTAGATTAAATAAGCAAACTCTCCCCACTGGGAATGAAGATCTATTGTAAACCTTTTCATTCTTGAACTTGACGAGCTAAAATTAGTGTCTAAAGTAATATCCCTATTTTGACGGATAGAGCACATGATGCCTCAGAGTGGCTGGGAATTTTAACATATGGCTTATGTAGCTTAAATCTTTAATATTGTTAACAGTTAGACATCTATTCTTTGTGTCCCATTACACTTACATTTAAGATGCGTTTATGGAATATACTTCATTCTTACATATGTAGCCCCTCTCCCCCCACCCTATGGAAGGTGGTGTCACTACTAGGTGTGTGTTGGTGCATAATGCCTGTTGGCTTGCAAGAGAGCTCAGGTTCCGCCGATGTTGTGGGGAAAACCGGACAGGCTTTTTGAGGTCAATGCATAGTTCTTTCGCTTTGTATCAGTGCCTCCATCTTCAGCAGACTCCAGGAGAACTGGAGGCAGTCCCTGCAGAAGAACGATCACCTACTCCCCCTGATAGACTGGAGATTCGGGCCAGGAGTATAGTTGAACATGAAAATCCTTTATTCAGCAACCAGCATACAATGGATATACACTTATTACAGGCTCCTCTTAGGTCCCAGACCTCTGGATGGTCCTTTTGGTCAGCTTTGAGGCTTGAGGCCTTTCCTATGCTGCAGCCATTTTGCTGAGGACTGATAATCTAGTCCCACCCCAGAGGGCGAGACAACACTACTCCGACTGAATCAATTTTAGAGTTGCAGCTTCCCTAGTACGGATGGAGGGGGGGGGGGGTAACAAGGTCTGAGCCCATAATTGAACTGAACACAGACCCTGTCCCACCTCCACCCCTGTCACCCAAGGACGCTGCGGGGGGTGGGGAAAATCCAAGATTGGGCCTGACACTGCCTGCACATACCAGGACTTGCATGTCAGGGAGGGCAGACTGGTAGCCTGACCAGGCATGGCTACACATACAATACTAAAACCTCTTTCAATAACGCTATCTCCCTTTAGATTACCTTGCTTTTTAAAATCTGGATCATTGGTGGTCCAAAGAAATATTGGGTAATCCCCCAGCCCTTCAAAATTACATTCAAGCAGCGGTCTCCTGAATTAATGCCTTTTTTATCGGTCCCTGCATATGTTTTGAAGGCTGTGTTGTTTTTTTGTTTCTTTTTTTTGTACATTTATGACCAGTATTTAGAACGAGGCCAGAATGGCGCCTCACCAAACAACTCGTCAAATTGAAGTGGTTGGTAATGAGAAAGTTTGAGAACATCTGTTCTAAGGTTGAATTTTTTTTTTTTTATATATATATAAAGAATAATGGTATTTGCGATTAACAAGAATATGCTAGTTTAGAGTAAACTACAGATTAACGTAACAGATGTCCAAGATTAGAGCACCAGGACATTTCTTAAACCTCCCCTGATTGCTTTTAGATGAATGCAGTTTTTGGTTATTAGAATACTGTACCTTCAATGTAGCACAGGGATAGCCCACTCCAGTACTCAAGGGCCACCAACAGGTTGGGTTTTCTGGATATCCCTGCTTCAGCACAGGTGACTGTCACTTGTGCTGAAGCAGGGATATACACAATACCTGCCTTGTTGGTGGCCTTTGAGGACTGGAGTTGGCTATCCCTGCAGCTTCAGCACAGGTGGCTCAGTCTTTGTCTGAGACAACTCTGCTGAAGCAGGGATATCCTGAAAACCTGACCTATTGGTGGCCCTTGAGGACTGGCGTTGGCCACCCCTGTGTAGGACATATGTTGCCTTTTCTCCTCTCTTGCCCTTTTTTTCATTTGAATCTAAACTGCAGACATTGGTTGCATTTTGAAACCTAAGTTGTTAATGTGCTGGGCCTGTTCTATACTGATTGCACAAGGAAGCATAGGGAGAAGTGGTGAAGCTGAACCAACAATGCAGACACAGGTGAGCTTTCTGGCTTCCAGCCGATCGCATATTGAATTGTGTTTAGTGTAGGAATGCAGCTTCTAGCCGGGAAAGATGCTGAAGTATTTATTTATTCAGTGAAGGTGCTTTGGTTTGGAAAATTGTTGTAAACTATTGGCTTTGATATTTTTAAAAGGTTTAATTTAGTTAAACCTCAATTAACAACTACAGGCATACCCCCGATTTAAGGACACTCACTTTAAGTACACTCGCGAATAAGTACACATCGCCCAATAGGCAAACGGGAGCTCACGCATGCGCCTGTCAGCACGTCCTGAACAGCAATACCGGCTCCCTACCTGTACCGAAGCTGTGCGCAAGCGGGGAGACTATAGAGCCTGTTACAAATGCGTTATTTACATCAGTTATGCACGTATATGATGATTGCCGTACAATACATGCATCGACAAGTGGAAAAAAGGCAGTGCTTCACTTTAAGTACATTTTCACTTTACATACATGCTCCGGTCCCATTGCGTACGTTAATGCGGGGTATGCCTGTATACACTTATACACTTTTGGTAACCAAAGTCTATCCTACTTCATGAACACCCTAATATTAAGGAATCATATAATCCGTCTCTTGCTCTAGAACTCCTCTGGTCTTGGATACGTAGACACCTTTTTATTTTGTTTGCCCTGTTACTTTGCATTCCAGATTTCCTGTTCAGTAGTATTAGATCTTGACGTCGCACACTGATACTGTATGACTGGGGTTGCCTCCCTTTTTCAGAATTGTACGCTTTTACCATTGGTGGATTTTTTTTCTGAATATTGCATGCTGCTATACAGACGTATAGATAGATGTACATTTTGCATTTGATATTTGTAATTTTTTTTTCTGTAACGAAAATGCCAATTTTTGGACGTAGCTACGCAACTGATGTAAGATTTATAAGGTTCATATGATCACTATTGGTTGACTTTTGCATTCATGATTTGGGCTGCGTGTGTTAAACTGTACGCTAGTGATTCACTTCCCTTGTTTTGTGGTTGTGAGGGATATATCTAAATAAGAGCAGGTACTTTATGCAAGTAACACATTTTAAGGGTATGCTACTGCAAAGATTATAAACTGCTGAGGATTTGGCCTTATTCGCTGCCATAATGGCTATTTAATCTCTTTGACACTGAGGAACATATACTAATCTTTCTGGGAGGAATAATCCTCCTTCTTTTTTTCACTTGATTAGGTTGCTTATTTGTATGGTCATTGTATTCTGAAAGCGTTAATCTACAGGCTTCTTCCCTCTTACTTTGCTCTGGAACCTGGAAGAAGAACATTTTTCTCTATTAAATGGATGTCCTGTGACTTATTAAACGTTTTAGTTTTGAATACAAAATGAATTAGATTCCCCTTCTGTTGCCTGTGCATGTTCCCCTTCTTCTGTTGCCTGTGCATGTTCCCCTCTTCTGTTGCCTGTGCATGTTCCCCTTTCTATTTCTTTGTGGCCAAAACATCAGCATTTCTTCAGTGTGTAAAATGAAACAACTACTTTTGGAAAACCAAGCGGTCTGGTTTGGCACAGGCTTCCTGAGAAACGTAATGGGGAGCGAGTGGCTGAAGCTGGTAAATGTCAAACCGTCGGTGCTACTGTCCATTGTGTATCACTTACTCCCTAACACAGACCTCACAAAGTTAGTGTTGAAACCCTGTGCAGACCTGTGGCAGCATTAACCCATGTAAAGGCGTGTCTGCGTTGTCTGAAACCTCTGCACTCTCTTTCTGTTCAGGGTCCATATGTGAGCACAGGCAGAATACACGGGTAGAACACTTTCCTGGAGCCACGACAGAGGTTCCCTTGAGAGATGTCCTACCTCGTCCAGCAAGAAACACGACCTCGTTTTCTCGTTTTATTCAATTTGTCGACCTTTGTATAGTTGGCAAATTTCTTGAAAATCACGGTGGTCTTCGCTGAGATTCATACGGAGCACCACGTTTTCCACGTTTTCCACGTGCTCGGGTTTGACTTGTGGCAAAAATAGGACTGTTGTCAGTAAATTCTAGGTGACCCATCTGCAGTGGCAGATTTCCCATTAGCCCCGGGCCTAGGGTGGCAATTTTGGGACCGCAAAAATGTCCACCCCCATATACTTTTTGCCACGCTCTTGGGCTTGATGGAAAGCAATTTTATCTGTTGCGTCCCTCTCATTACCTACCGCCCCCTCCTCCATCTGGACCGCATTGAACGTCACCAACGTAACATCACGAAGTCTCGTTGCCATGGCAAAGTGACATCATGCAACATCCTGGTGGTGACGTTCTAAGGTTCAGAAAGAGGAGGGGGCAGCAGGTAAGGAGGGGCCGCAACAGATACGTGCCTAGGGGTGGTGGATATTGAAATCTGCCGCTGCTCACATGTTCACGGTTGACTCCTTCCCAATTCAATGTGTTGAGCAATTCTTGTGGTGGTGCTTTGGTGACGTGTCACACCTTTGCTGATTCTTCTGCATCTTATTGTAAAAGAATGGTTGCTATGGCAGTATCGTGGTGTGTGTGTGTGTGTGTGTGTGTGTGTGTGTGTGTGTGTTCCTTTAAAGGGGAAAAAAGTCTTGCTTACCAAAATAAAAGCCCAGATCAATATAATTGATATATGATGCTTTGTCTATTTGCTGGTCATTGCAAGATATTATTTAATGTACAGCAGAGTCTCATTTTGGCTGATCAGCACATACAATGGTATTTGGATAATGTTCAAGATTAGTAGTAATGCAGGGAATAGATTACTTTTCAAAATCTAAGTGACGTTTTAGCCATTGTTTGTGATGCATCAACCTAGGAGTGACTTTCGGAATATCCATTGTGGCAAGTGATGGATGAGATCTAACTCCTTGGTAGCAGCCGCAGTATGTCGCAGTCTTCTTTGCGCTATGCACCAGATGCGTTTGCAACATCTTTATACTGTGCATCCTTAATAAAGGGGGTGGTTATATACAGCTACAACTTCTAACTGAGAGAGGTGTCTGCATCAGAGGCAGCACATGTTAAGAGTTGTGAATAATCTCAAAAATGTGTGTGAGATATCTAGATCCCACGAATAGATTTGTATGTCTTCCACAGACAAATCAAACCACTGCCTTAGTTCTTCCCACTCACATACCATTTGTGATGGTAAACTGCTGGTGGGAATACCAGGTACATTCCCGTGTGAACATTTGGTGTCACTTTCAGCTTTCTGTTAATTTTGTTTTCCCCGTGACTACCTGGCAAATTTGCCTACAGGATTACACATGTGCAACGCTAACAGAATCACTGGACTTGCTCCGTCGTTTTATCCTCTGGACTTCGCTGTTTGAGCAAGGTCACTGATACTTCTGAAGATGGAAGTGGTTGCAGACCAAACACAATTAGGTTATACTTGGTAAACATGTGACAACCCCACTCATGTAAAGTACAGCAAAGGGATTGCTCTCCAGGGCCTTAGTGTGCTTATTTGCATACAGTGTTTGCTGATTCCAGGATGGAAATGTTTGAGCAAGGCAAAAAAAAAAGGGGTTACTGAAAATCGATGGTAGACTTAAAATGGTCACGAGGCATTGTAAGACCTTAACCTTCCTTATTGCAATGCTTTGCAGGTCCAGACCGTACAGAGATGACCTATTTCTTGTGCTTGCTAACTCTGCAAGGCACCTTCCCCCTGTTCCACATTCCCATAATTCTCTCTCCCTGGCTGGAAGATGGTGACTAACACAATTGTTGATTGTTTCCTTTTAAATGAACATGGCATTTCCAATTCTTGTGGGAGTGATTTATTCTGATCTCATCAACGTTCATATCGGCCGTCAATAGCAATGTGGTTTTTGATGATCATAGCATGCATCACAAGTTGCATAACCATTTCATCTGCTTTCTGGGGATGACCTATTTTACCTCCTGGATTTCACTTGAGCGTTCTCTGGAGAGCACGTCCGGCACACTTCTATCCAGGGAGGTGTCTCCACCAGTACAATCTGGATTTAATCAATCCAATCGCATTTTGCAATCCTTTGCCAAGGAGAATGTATACAATCTATTAAGACCATTTCTTTCAACCAACACATTTACATTGTAATGAGCAGTCAGGAAAAGCACAATGTAAACACGCACATTATGTATTAAAGAAATGATTTCTTTAGACTGAGATAAGTGTAACCATGACTTTAAATCCAACCGTACTTTAGGGGGCAGCTCACATATTATGTCAAAATAACTTTTCTACTATTAGCTTCTTTAAAGAAACCAGTAGTGCTTAAAGAATAATTTTTTTTTTAAATACACATTTGCATCGGGTCAAAAATAATGATCCCTGAATCTAAACTCATCAGCCGCTTATTTATCTATTTGACTAATGATGGCTTCACAAGAACTATTTAACCAGTAGACAAACACCTGGTTTTGAGGACCATCTAAGGACCATCTAAAGTCTGTTGGTGGGAGAATATTTATCAAAGGTTGTAGGTACCATCTAAAGTGTAAAAGAGAAGAAAACAAAGCGCACGACTCTCATAGGGTAAATAAGTAAATATATTGTGACAATATAGAGTGTAAGAAATGCACGTACAAGGAGGTTATTCAAACGGGTAGGGCATGTTTAGGGTACATGTTACCACTCCTGGATACAGGTGACTTGCTTCATGAGGGAAAGTCTGCATACACAGCCTCCGGTCCGAGAACTTTCTCATCTGTTGCAGCATGAAAGGTGGGAGAGGGCTTTAGATGCAAAAGAGGTACAGAAGACATCCTTTAGTCGGCCAGGTATATAGGAAGAAATTAGGGCTGAGATGTAAGGAGAGGCAGAGGAGTTTATAGACGAGAGGCGAATTATGTAAGTAGTATGAGATGTAATAGTAGGCCAGGAGAGGGATTTCGGCATTTGTTTATTTTATTAAAGAAAGAACACGTCCTGTGTTGAAAGTTTGGAAGGGGTTAGTTTATTTTTTAAAGGTTGCAATGCATTCCAGCCGTGTAGTTGTGTTTGATACACTTTTCCAACTGCAAGATGCATACGCCTTTTTGCTATAGATCATGAACTGGTCTTCCAGTTGATTTGATTTTTTGGGTACATTTTGAAAATTTCACATTGAAAATGTTTGTTTTTTTGTTTTGAAATTAGACGAAAGCTGTGAAATGTTATCGTTTTTGAGAATTGTATTCACACGATCATGAAATATATTTGGGGGTTGGGCCAAAAATTGCAACTTTTGCATCGTTTGCGAAAGTTGAAAATGACACACGCGAGCGCAAAGCGAAGACTTATGTGAAATGTCCGTTCTCTGTGATCATTAATACCAACCCACACAGGAGAATGTGCAAGTAGATCTTCTAGTATAAATATTTAATTTCCTATATATATTGCTTTTTGTTTTCTTTTATCTTTGGTCGTAAAGGAAATACGATTTGGAGTGGAGAGTTTTACTGATGCTATAAACAAATACTTTTAATAAGTGTTTTGTGCTCATGTAAAAAGATGCAAAGTGTGTGTATGTAGACTCTCAATCCTACTCATCAATACTTATTAGGCAAGCTGGTTTTGCCAGTGCAGTAATTGCTTATTCTGCTTTCTAAGATCATTTATGCTTTTCCAGTTATCTGTGGGTTGTGATGGGTTTCCATAATTTACACCCAGCTTTTTGTCTTAATGCATTTTACAGCTGTAAAGCTTTATTCTTCCATATATCGCACCTAAATAAATCATTGTGTAAAATTTTTAAAAAAAGTACACATAAACACACGCGTACATACACACATACACACATACACACATACACACATACACACATACACACATACACACACACACACACACACACACACACACACACATACACACATACACACATACACACATACACACATACACACATACACACATACACACATACACACATACACACATACACACATACACACATACCTCCAAATTCAAAGCAGAACACCTTACCCTCCTCTCGGACATATAACCATCTTGTATCCTATCTGCCTATTATCTTTCAGCTGAGGTCATGAAGTCTGCAAAAATAACAACCTACAGTTGTAGTATGCCTCACTGTTTTCGGTCATTTGAAAATATCTTCCACCCCCCCCCCCCTCCCCTTTTTGCTCCATTGAGGCAGATACTGTCCCAGACACATCAGTCCTTGCTTATTTGTCTGTGGCATGGAGGATAAGTCCTTGCTATATCTGTAATAATGTATCACCATGTACAATACATGCTGTTATGGCTTTATACATGTGGCAATAATGCAGCAAGAAATACAACGTTTCACTTATTCTGTATTGATGACACTGGCCAGTTTAATACCTACAATGCACATGAAAGATACATTGGTCACATACCAGCTCCCCTCTGTTTTTTAATCCATAGGACCGCAAACTAACAAAGTTGGAAAGACAAAGGTTTAAAGAGGAAGCAGAAATGCTGAAAGGTTTACAACATCCAAATATTGTTCGATTTTATGACTTCTGGGAATCGTGTCTTAAAGGAAAGAAATGTATTGTTCTTGTTACTGAGCTCATGACGTCCGGGACACTAAAAACGTAAGTGTACTCGCCGCAGGTAATGATTATGTAGAAACATATAAATTGGTGTGTATAAAGGAATTAACACTAATGCTACGCAAATGTTGTATGAAACAATGGACCTCCCGCAAAGAGCTGACAATCTAGTTGGACATGGGATAACGTTTCGGTTTCCATTGGGCCATCAATGCTTACCCTAATTAAGGTTTTGCAGGAAAGAGGCCTTTGATGTAAAACCTTTTCTTCTATATACTGTAGGCACAATATACACTTTGAGGTATGTATGTATATTGTCAGACTGCACTATGCAACAATGAATATAATTAACAAGATGTGGGGGGCGCTGGATTTGTCTGGGGGGGGAGGGGGCGCGGCGGTTGCCCCGCGCTCTTCCCCGAGGCATTTAAATTTATGTGCCGGGGGATCGCATGAGGCCTCTGCAACTCTAAAACGTACCTGGACTCTGCCGGCGTCACTTGTGTCCCTGTGTCCCTGGCAACATGGTGTCAAATGACGCCGCGCAAGGTAAGGAGGGGGCTCAGAACGGAGAGGAGCAGGTGGGGGGCAGCAAGAAAAGTTTGCGTGCCCCTGATGTAGTGTATATTAGAAAATGTGTGTACAAAATCCTATGTGCTGCCTACCGCGCACTCTATTGTAATTGTGACGCACTTTGCGTCCCATTGGAAGAAACGCTCTATAGAGGAGGGTGATGGTGATGATGGTGGTGATGATGGTGATGGTGGTGGTGGTGATGATGATGGTGATGATGGTGATGGTGATGGTGATGGTGATGGTGATGGTGATGATGATATGCACAATTGTGGGAATCTCCAAGTTTTTAAAATCTAAATGTAAAATGTGCGCACACTAAAAAAATAAAACGTTCCCTCCCACCCATCCACCCGCCCAAAAATTCACAAGTCTCTCTCCGCCCCTTCCCCCTCCCCCCCCCCCCCGTTCCATAGGTAGGAAGCAGGGGGTCTCCGGAGCTGAACCGCATTAGTTAAGGCTAAGGGGACTACTGCTTTCTGAGTCCTCCTCAGGGGGTGCCGGTATCTCTTGCTCAGATTTGAAATGTCCAATCACATGGGCCAGTATGAAGCCCTGATGTCATAGGCGGCTTCCAATTGGCCCATGTGACAAGGGGCTTTAAATCTGGCAGGAGGTGCCAGCACTCCCAAACAGAGGTATCTCAGAAAGCAGGGGGTCCCTGGAGCTGAAATTAAGGTTAAGCACTGGAGACCCCCTGCTTCAATCCCACATGTAGAGGAAGCAGGATTGCTGCTACACTTTCCCTCTTGCTGCCCGCTGAGACAGGCCACCCGAGGCAGGGCCTTACCTGCTTACCGACTGGCCTGCTCATGGCAGACACTCAAAATACTGCTACCATACAGCATGTTACTACACAGATTAAGCTCTGAGACCGCACATCTCTGAGACTAATTGTTCCGCTTGCGAAGAAAGTCGCAATGCTTTGCATTAATCCTGCTTTCTTTGCACAGGATAAATAGAAATCTGTTTGCATGCATAAATTACTTAACCGTCCATCAGCGAAAAGCAGAAAGGTCTCTGCACGTCTGCATTGAGATGCTGAGCACATAAATACGGCCCTTTCTGCACTGGAATCGGTACCATGGAGTGAGACTAGGTACTATTTTTTTGCATTTTGTTATCCTGGATTTTTTATTACTCAGACTAGAAGCCAGAGGATCATTTTCTCCAATGGGAAGTTCCACATGATACTATATCGGGGGCAGAAGAATGGCAATTGCATCTGAAACGTTGCCCCCCCTTATAAATTTTGATGCAAATATGTTGGTCTCCCTGGCTTTTATACTAATCTATTTTTTTTTTTTTGTTAGTCTTCTATTTTTGTTTTTGGCTTTCATCACTTTTTTTTATCATCTTTTGACATTCACTGATGGACCGTTAATTGGATGGACCAGTAATTTATTCATACATGTAAACCTACTTCTATTTATCATGTGCAATTAAATCAGGATTAATGCAAAGCATTGTGACTTTGCTACTTAATTGGAACCAATTATTGTCTCTGAGATGTGCGGCTTCATGTGAAGCTTAATCTGTATGGTAACATGTTGTAAGATAGCAGTATTTGGAGAGACTACCACAAGAGCCTTATATCGACCTTTGACTAAATAACAGAGACTCAAAGTTCATCCACAATCGATCTTAAATCAAATGAAAGCTCCAAAAAGCGATGAATCTGCTTTGCACAGATGACAGGATCCTGCAGGTTACACAGGGCCCCAGTAGGTAATCACAGACCTTGAAAGATAACAAACATACAAACATAAAGACATGATGTAATCTGATTACTAAAGTGACACGCTCCCAAATAGCTGAAATGCACGTACAGAATGCCGATATCAGATAGACGTTGGGTAGGAACACCTGTGCCCTCTTTGGTCACTGCAGTCTTTTCTCCCTGCCCGCTGGCTCCACAGACCTCGAGCGTCAGAGGGACGGCCGTGAGTAGCGTCTCCTGCGAATTGAAGTCTGTGGTGCTGCGCAGGGTTTGATGAAAGACCGCCAGAAACTCTACAGAACACTGTTGGTTCCAAACTTTGCAAGTTTATTGGCTTCTTCAGAGGTTTTGAGGAAGCCAATCTGTTGGTGAAACGCGCAAGGTTCGGAGCTGTGATTTGGACGATAAAGCATTCCGTAGAGACTCTCGTTCTTCAAACCCTGCGCTGCACCACGAAGACTTCAGATCGATGGAGACGCTTTGCGCAGCCGTCTCTCTGACACTCGGTCTGTGGAGCCAGCGGGAAGGGAGATAAGACTGCAGTGACTGTTCAAGGAGAACGCGGGGGTCCCTACATAACACCCTTCGTCTATCTGATATCGGCATTCTGTACGTGCATTTCAGCTATTTGGGAGCGTGTCACTTTAGTAATCAGATTACACCATGTCTTTTTTTCTGAGTGCTGACGAATAGATATATATCTAGATCACTATCGGATATGTATATTGGTTTCATCTTCTACTTCATCTAATGGAGAACAGTAAATGTTGTCGAATCCTAGGCTTATTTGGGAAGTTCTCAGCCACCGTATTGACTTTGTTCCAGGTCAATACTTTTTCAACATGTTTGATTTTTCAAACATTTATATAAACGAGTTCCACTCCTGGATTTGGCTACAATGCTTTGTTATAAGATATTTCGGAAACATGAAATCTACATTGAGACAATTTAATTTTGCAAATATGTTGGGTTTTGGCAGTAAAATAAATCCTCAATTTGGAGAAACTGGTGCTTTTTGACATTTGGGATTAGTTTTAATTTTGTGGAATTTAACCTTTTAGTGACCCTGTATTTTGATTGTTTTAGGTACTTGAAGAGATTCAAGGTGATGAAGCCGAAAGTTCTGCGCAGTTGGTGCCGTCAGATACTGAAGGGTCTGCATTTTCTCCACACGAGAACCCCGCCGATCATCCACAGGGACTTAAAATGCGACAACATCTTTATTACTGGGCCCACCGGCTCAGTGAAAATAGGCGATCTTGGCCTCGCAACCCTAAAACGAGCTTCATTTGCTAAAAGTGTAATAGGTAATAACTACTAAATTATGATTCCATCTTAAAGCTGCAGTTCAGTCTTTTTTTTTTTTTTTTTTAATTTATTTTTTTACTTCAATAGTTTCATGTGGGCAATCTCTAATTACCTAAAGAACTGTATAGCTGCAGCTCAATTCGTTCTCCATGTATTGATCGGCGAAATTTGGTGACATAATTAGTGAAGGGATCTGTTTTTCTTCTGCTTCTGTCTCTCAGTGGAAGCTCATGAATATTCATGAGCACTCCTGCACTGACATGTGCTAGAGGGAGGGCAGGGCTGACAAAGGGGTGTGCCAGGGCTTGTGACAGGACATGAAGGGGCAGTGCCTTAGCAAATGGCTGTTAAAATAGAATACAAGAAAATTGGTCTTTCAAAGTTGTTTTTTTAAAAACAGAAAATGCTAAAAGTATTTTTTCTTACTACAGAACTGATTTATTAAAAAAACACACATGCAGGATATTGACTGAACTGCAGCTTTAAATGGAAAAAGAGTAAGCAAACAAATGAAAATATTACATATATAATAATTTGTCATTTTTTCGAATTAAAATTCAATGACCTGTATTGAAAGATGGAGAAATAAAATTATATTTGATTCCCCCACTAAAAAATGAATAAAATAAAAACCTGATATAGGGAATTATTAACTGAATCTTTAGTTTGTCACAAATACTGAAAATCGAACTATTCTTGGTATGTTTGCTAATAAATGCAAGTTTTGTTGGCAGTGACTATTTTAACACTGTTAAAATTCTTGATATAAACAACCTTACAAATGTCAGGTGATCAAAGTAGGTGAAAGTTTGCTACAGGTTTTCATACAAAGGGGTTATGTATATAAAAAAAAATATTTGTGTACAAAGTAATACTATATTACAGGGGTGACCTACTCCGGCTACCAATGGGTCAGGTTCAGGATAACCCTGCTTCAGCACAGGTGGTGCAGTCCATGACTGAGCCACTGATTAAGCCATCTGTTCTGAAGCAGGGATATCCTGAAAACAACCTGCTGGTTGCCATTGAACTGTGGTTGGCTAGCCCAGCCCTTTTATAAATACTGATTCTACTGTCACTTAATGCTTTTTAGAGATCTGTATGGAAAGAAGAGCTTGCTGGGAGTAAATCGCAGTGGCCTCTCGTAGTGTCAGCCAATGTTCACATGTTATCAATACGATGCAAGCTTCATTTGTAGATATTAACACATTGCAGCTGCAGCAGGGAGATTAGGGGTCTCATTTGGTAAGATCCGTCCTTGTTACAGTATCATTAACCATCGGGAATTCTCACTTACTGAATAGGCCTTTTTGAGTTTCTAAAGACCATGTGCGTGCTACTTTGACACTTTATTTTGTCCGCTTTCACCTGCAGGAACGCCGGAGTTTATGGCACCGGAGATGTATGAAGAGCATTATGACGAGTCTGTGGATGTTTATGCGTTTGGGATGTGTATGCTGGAAATGGCTACCTCAGAATACCCGTACTCAGAATGCCAAAATGCTGCCCAAATATATCGGAAAGTAACAAGTGTAAGTCGTTGTCTTGTATTGTGAGCGTTACATTGTGAGCGTTACATTGTGAGCGTTACATTGTGACTTCTATATCTCACTTTGTTACCTCTATTGGTTTAAAGATGGAGTCCCCAAGGACTAAAGTAAATGTATGGTCATCTCGACCAGAACAATGACTTTAAGCATTTAAGGAATTTGAGCCGTATGGTGACAATGTCCATGTACATACTGTAAAAATCTGGACTTTAAACGCGGGAGGTTAATGGACATTCATGTTTGTTTTCTCAATGAAATTGATAAGGTAATTGCATCAATGCAGCTTCAGTAGCGAGTACTGATCGGAGGTAAAAATACAGATTACAGAACAAAGATTATTACAAGAACATACAGATGCAATGAACGCAGAACAGTTTATTAAAATAAAAGCACAAGACATAAATAGAAATCTTTTTATTTTACCACATGTCATAGGCTTCTCCCAGAAGTCACTAGTATAGGAAAGATGAGAACACACGTGGCTGATCCCAAAACAACTTTTTGAATTCTAACTTCATAATTAAAAAGTAGGGCTTTTTATTCTCACTTCCCGTCATTGGGAACACCATAAGCCCACCCCAGTCGTAAATCGGCTACTGGGTTGACCTGGAAAACAAAACTAAAGAGACGTTTTAAAAGGTGCTAAATCTATGAAAGACCTCATATCTTAATTCCTTGGACACACGTGAGTCATCAATAGATTTCAGGCAAGTTTGCTGAATGTAATAAAACTAAGACAGACTTTCCCCTATGTTTGTGACAAATGGATATCTGTACCTTACTACCTGCCAGACCTAAAGTGTCTGGCCTTATTGCATTTGTCCCCTTGAAACAATTTCAAATATGTAAACATTATTATCCAGAGTAGAGAGAGGCGAATCCGCCAAAATAAATCTCCTGGATTTTTGCTGATGTAACCCCCAAAAGCCGTTTTGCGGTGTAAAACCCGCAACCTGATTGTGGCCGTTTTTTCAATTCGCATGAATTTATCAAAATCCACCATTGGATACAACACGTGGACGGATTTGTAGAATCCCATCCGTGTATTTAGCAATCAGTTGACAGATTCTAAAGTACTGAATCCGTGGATTTGGATTCTGAAAATCCGTCCACGGTTTGTGGAATCTGCTGAGTATGTTGGGAATAATAAAAAAAAAAATCTGCGTAACGTGAATCGCCCTTTGTGATATTGATCCACTGAAATCTGTGGAACCAAAGGAACCGGCCAATCCACAGAGCTTCCAAATTCACAAAATTAAAATGCCCATCACTAATCCAGAGTATGTGTCGTGTGTCCATATTTCCTATCCTTTGAACGGTCGGGTCCATCACACCGCCTGGTGCTCTGTTGGGAAAGTAGCTTGTTCCTAAATCTATCAGGAGAGCCATAATTTAATCTCATCTCTAGCAAAACAAATGCCCTGCTCTCTAGATTCGATCAGTCCCATACAACACACATTGTACTGTTAGTGGGCCAGGATACCCACCCAATTAAGCATTTTTTGTAGATCTGCACAGACTCTGGAAGAGTAGTGATCTGTCAAACACAATATCTGGTCATTTTAAGACAAATTGTAACCACATATACCTTACACCAGATTGATTAAAATACTTAATATTTCATGATCTTATCATGACACTCTTGATTTTAAATTAATTTAGTTACTTATTTGTTACTGGGTGAAAGTATTTCATAGGTAGGGGAAATGGTTAATATCGCATAGTAGAAGTGGTCAGGAGCATACTAGTCAATGCTTATTTGAAGATGTATTTATTTGCGTTTAACATCTAATCCCTATTTTTATACTCCTAACTTCCCATTATAATGTTGGTTATTGCAGTGAGGTAGGGGTTACACAGAGGTGAAGAAGGAGCATCTGCAAAAGGTGTTTTTTTTATTTTTTTGTTTTTTTTTGGCGTTTTTTAGATTTTATCAGATTTACAATAAAGTTTAATGTGCCTTTTTGTGTTATTGTTGCATTTTAAGTGCCTTAAACACACTGAAGTGGGTGACTCTCTGGTTTGTGTCACACAGTACCCGCTTTTTGGGAAGTGGGAAGTCACGGTTTCTCTGTCTGGTAATAGTATCCAAGCTCTTAATTGTGTCAGTAACGTGTGAGCCCAACGTGTTTACAGTCTGTTTCCTTGTTCTTTTGACACCAAATTTGAAATTACTTTTCAAAGAAAAACTAACAATACTAAGGTGTGTGTGTGTGTGTGTGCGTGTGTGTCTCTATATATTCAGCATACTTGCACTCCTGCTCCTGTATATGTTGGGTATACATCAGTAGGGAATTTCCAGGCACCCGTGGCTCTTGTGGTAGACGAGACCAGTGAGAGCCTTTAATTCTTCCAGTGATGTGTGTATCTGAGAAGCACTTGTTGGACTTCAAAGTATTTCAAATAAGCTTCTGAATTTCTTTGATGGGTGGGGGGGGGGGGGGGGAGGAAACAAATGCTTAAAGGTGAGCGATATCCAACTGATATATTCTGAGTTGTAATATCTGTGTCCTGTAACTTGTACTATAATAAAGGTGAAGAACATGAGCCTAGATCTGAAGCCGTTGGATACACGAACACGTGCACAATTGCTCAATTTGCTTCTCTTGCTTTTACAGAACAGAAGCCATTCCCATCCCTTTGTGCATCCATTGTGTTTGGGTCATAGGTCACGGTTAATGGATTTAGCCATATGGTCTTTGCCCCTGGGAGTGTGGGCTATCCAGTGTAGCTTTTTCTATCATTTATAGCAGTATGGAGAACTTGATGTTAGAGCAAATTACTTCCCATGGGTGAAGTATCTGAAAAACAGGCTTTCGGGAACTAATGTAAACCATATGACTTCTGTTGTCAGCAAAATGTAAAAGATGATTTTGTAACTGCAATATTGTTCTAAAAAATATCATCTTTTCTGATCAAACCATTAAAATGTGTCATTTTAAACTAGTCTATGCTTTGTAATATTTGAGCAAAAGGTTCCAGTTCGATTGGTTGATAATTCATTGTGTAAGCTTCTTCATGCAGAATTGCATAGGTATTACAGTATTAATGTATGGTTTTTGCTGCTTATGACTATAGTTGGTGAATGTTAATCTGTTGGACAAATAGAGATCAATCTGTAAATGATTTCGCTGTACGAGTCTGAGCTGCATGATGATCAAGGTCAATTTACAGCTTATTGAGGCGTGAAGATTTTTCCGTTATTTTCCAATTTACAGGATTTTCCATTGAGTCGCTGGTGTAGTGCTAAGTATCTCTGCACGGCATCCCTGGGAGAAACATGGTGTTCTCTAGATTAGCTGAAATCGAATCATTTTTTAACATTGTGTGATTTGAGTCGGATATTAATCCATGGATCTGATGTATACTTTATTGATGAACCATAAAATGGGGTTCTATGTATGACGAACCATCTTTGCTAAAAGTCTGTGATGGCTTACGGTTTTATTTTATTTTTACTAGTGGCAGAAACGGTATTTCAGTTTACTGGTATCTCCCTGGATTTTAATATGTGATGCCCCACCCAACGTCTGCGTTCCTTTTCTTCTATCACATCTACATACGGAATTTCAGCTGGTAATAAAATCGAGGTTGTTGTCTCAGATCGTATGCAGATCCCTTCCCCAGACTGCTGTGCAACGTCGCAATAAAATACTTCCCTTGCTAATGGATTGTTAAACCTGAGAACTGCAAACAAGACACGAGACGCCTATTTCTCAGTCATTGTGCCCGTGCCTTGCAACCCCAAAACTTTACTTTGGAACCCCTTTTAGATACTGTTGCCATTTAAGAAATCCTTTTGCTTTCTGAGCAAACGTTATTTCAAAACATTTCTACCGTTTCAGATTTTGTTTCTTCCTTTTGCAAAAGAGATCACATCTAGTTTTCACTTATTAAACAGATCACAAATATAAGTTTAGTTGGATCCTATGTGGGACCTTTAAGTATACTGTATCACTTTTTTTTTTTTTTTTTTTTTTAAATCTTGGTCCGCTCTGCAAATAAATTTAAATAACATTATTTTTTTTTATTATTATTACACTTTCTATTGGGGTTATATGTACAAACCTACTGTGCCCCAAACTCACGATTTGCTGAAGTTGGTACTGTACTTCCATTTTATAGACTAGATCTGGTATTGCCTGTGCATTTTTGTAAATTGCACTCCGCTTGTGACGAGATGTTTAACGTAAGAGAATGTTTAGCGCGTACAATAGCTTAAATGTTCCAAAAAGCAACCATATGCATGCGTTTGAATTTACTTTAGTTCATCGCTGGTACAGTACAGGCATACCCCGGTTTAAGGACACTCACTTTAAGTACACTCGCGAGTAAGTACATCTCGCTCAATAGGCAAACGGCATCTCACGCATGCGCCTGTCAGCCCGTCCTGAACAGCAATACCGGCTCCCTACCTGTACCGAAGCTGTGCGCAAGCGGGAGACTATAGAGCCTGTTACACATGCGTTCTTTACATCAGTTATGCACGTATATGACGATTGCCGTACAGTACATGCATCGATAAGTGGGAAAAGGTAGTGCTTCACTTTAAGTACATTTTCGCTTTACATACATGCTCCGGTCCCATTGCGTATGTTAATGCGGGGTATGCCTGTATGCGTTTTGCTCGGGTTTTAGAAATGCTTTGAAGAGGAAAACCGAGATGAGATGGGCATCTTTAGAGGTAGTTTGACCCCATAGATATGTGGACACGAATGGCTCCTTCAGAATACATGGTTTTTATTTTACAATTTTAGGGTTAAATATTCTGTAAAGTGACGCCATTACTGCTCATCCCATTGAAGTGAAGGGCTGAACACGTATTCATTTACGTTGCGCTTTAATTAATATACTGTATGTTCTTAACTTGTTTATTTTTGGTCTCTGTCATTTTGCCAAAGTACAAAAATACTACTGAACAGTAGAGTTGCTAAATATGCATTGATTTGGCCCATCAACGTGGTGCTATTCAAATGAAATGAACAAATTCCACGTTTAAGATTTTTGACTGAGGGGATAATTGGTCATTCTGCAATATGTCCTTTGGGATCAACTGCCATCACGTAGCCTATATTGACCCATTACTGCAGGGTTCTCATCTCCAGTCTTTAAGCCCCCCAACAGGTCAGCTTATAAGGATCTCTCAGAGACTGTCTGTGACTGAGCCTCTGATTTGAGCCACCTGTGCTGAAGCAGGAATATCCTGACCTGTTAGGGGGGGGGGTCTGGCTGCTTGAGGACTGGAGTTGAGCACCCCCCTGCATTACTGCTTCCATTTTTTTCTCCATGGGTCTTTTTGCTGTTTTGGTCTCTAGCGTTTCTTGTCTCTGTGTTCCTGATACATATTTATCCCCTTTCGCTCGTTGTAGGACACGCACAATAATACAGATGTAGCCTGTCCCAATGTCTCTAGCAGCAGTCTTCTAGCCATGCTTTTGACCCCAATCCTACAAATGGGGCCAAAAAATGTTCCATGGAAAGGAGAAGATGGCTTCAATGCATATTGATTATGCGGCCTAGTGCCTTTCCTATGCTAGGGTTAAAATTAGCACTAAAAATGCAGCCATATGGGCTAGCTAGCATTAGAGGGCTTTCAGAGTCCCACTTCTAAGCACTCTGGGGAGATCAGAGATGTTGACAGTGGTTCCATTTACGAAACCCCACAGGAATAGTACTTTATCTATATAAAGCCAGTATTTATGGCTTAACTAAATTTTGCAGAGCAGTGGTTATATGGCTTTAAGATGCATATATTGGATATTGGCTTCGAATGTTATCTTGGGAGTAGTGAGCACCATAAAACCACTTAAGCCCAATTTGCTTTTCTGTGTCATGTTTCTCATTTCTGCAACAAGATGTTAAGCCTCTTAGTATGAATCTGTCCTCTAGCGCTGACCCCTTGCCTTAGGTGTACAATATAATTACTACGAAGTGTCCGATTTTGATCGTGGAGCTCAACAATAATCCAACTAATGAATGCACAAAACGTCGTGTGTCATATTTCTTAAGTGCTCATTTTTATTTTCCCCTGGAACCGATAACTATACAAAATAGTGAGTCAGAACTCTGTCAATGCAAAAGATTCTGTATAGAAACCCCCAGGGACCCTGTCTCAAGGGTTGCCCTGTTGGCTTCTCCAAAAATACTGGACACAAACCTTTCACCATTGACGTGCTCGACACGCACGCTCGCCAGACGCACATGCGCTCGACAAACAGTACTTTTTACCTTTATTCATTACAGGTGTTGCGTTGATTTTGCATCACTGCGCTTTGTGTGGTTGTACACTTCGTGCTTGGTGTCTCTTTTTGGCTCCAAATTAACAGTAAATGACTTATTCTGATTCACTTGCTTTTCTGTCTTCTCGAAGTGTGGGATTCCTCCTTTTCTAGTCTAATTTATCATTTTTAGATTGAATTTATATGCAAAAAATAGCCAAGCATGTGAGACAATAAATAAATCAATTTTAAACAAGTTAATTAGAAAAACAAAGTGGGGGGGGGGAGGGCGGAGAAAAGCAACATTGGGCCATTTGCATGCGTAGATATGTATATAAATACAATTTTCAGTCTCACTGGAAAATATATACATTTCTAAAACCGTGTCTTGATAGGAGTCAACACTGAAAACCACTCATTTTAATGGTATTTTTTTTTGGGGGGGGGGGGGTTTAGGGGGTTGGGTCCTTTTGAGTTGGACATCTGCTTTAAAATAATTTTGTTTATAGGGTGTGAAACCTGCAAGCTTTGACAAAGTGTCTGATCCTGAAATCAAAGAAATTATTGGGGAGTGCATTTGCAAGAATAAAGAAGAAAGGTGAGTTGTTAATGATTGTACACGGAGAGCATGATGCTGTGTTGGCTGTTGCTACTGACATTATCTCTTAAATGTAAATGTCGGACTGTAATTACAATCCGTGTCTGTGAGGATGGTTGACCACCAAACAGAATGTCTTGAATGCATAACTTAAGGATCTTAATCGAGCTGTGTTCGTATCGACCCAATACAACCTGAAGTTTCAGCATTTGGCCTCGCCTAATGCAGGTCCGGTTCTTACTATTTACTTGTAGTAAGTCGGCGGAAAGGTGGATAGCCCGGGTAACCGGCTAGTGCCGGGTGGTTGACCAGTTTTATCAAAAACAAATACACTCTCAAGGAAACAAGATGCTGAACCTTGAGCTTAAGCTACATCCTTGAAATCACAGCCCCCCCTCCGTCTCCCCCCCTCCCCCCCCCCCCCCCCCCCCCCCGCCAGAGAGATGCTGTGTAAATACGCTGTGCAATAATCATTTGTTGCCTCAGTTGTGTTTGCTGAAAGTGAACAGTAAGGGGGTGTGGAGGCTCTCTACCAGAGCTGGCCAACTCCTGTCCTCAAGGGCTACCAACAGGTCAGGTTTTCAGGATATCCCTGCTTCAGCACAGGTGGCCCAGTCTTTGACTGAGCCACATGTGCTGAAGCAGGGTATCCTGAAAAGGGCTTCCAGCAGGTCAGGTTAAGGATGGTAGTTGGCCACCCCTGCTCTCTACACTCTCCGCCATGCAACTCCTTTTTATAGCCCCAAGTTAAAAAAAAACCACAGCTTGACATGCCTGAATGTTTTTTGTGTTGTACGTGGCCTTCAATCCTAAAGCTACTAAATTTGTGAAAGGCATCACTGGGCCAGATATACATGAGCCAGCAATATATTGGCGATAAATGTAATCTAGAATGTGTATTTCAATACCTTTTTATCATTCTGCAATTAACCGAGCGATCAAAGGAGCCATAACTGATTTAATGGCCCATACTTCGTCTTGAATGGTTTCTGCGGTTTTCATCCCTTCAGTGATGTTCTAAATGTCTCAAGGTTCGGAACGTTAATGGTCCTTTGAGGTCTAGGGTACACCATGGCATGTTTCCTCAGGAGATGGTGTTCACTGCTCTCCAGGACCAGTTACCACGGTCTGAATAAAAGAGGTGGACCCTCCACTTCCGTTCGTCTTATCTTGAGATGCATCATGACCAGAATATAAGCAATCTCTTAAAGAGTGGCTCTTTCTTGTGCAACCAGACTTTTAGAATTGACCGTGCCAACAAGACCTTTACAATACTGTATACTGTCTGTGGTGGTATTGGGAAAGTGTATGCTTGTCAACAGATTTGACACTATTCATGGCAACCAGGAATTTTAGTAGCTATGTCTAACCTAGAGGGAGCTTTTTGATTAGTGGAGGGAGGACCAATCTTATGTTTTAATATTGGTTATTGTTTTTCAGATATGAAATTAAAGACTTGCTAAGCCATGCTTTCTTTGCTGAAGACACAGGGGTAAGAGTGGAACTTGCAGAAGAAGACCATGGTAGGAAATCCTCTATTGCCTTAAGACTATGGGTAGAAGATCCTAAGAAACTGAAAGGAAAACCCAAAGATAATGGAGCCATTGAGTTTACATATGATCTGGAAAAGGAAACGCCTGATGATGTTGCACAAGAAATGGTAAACTTTTCTTTAAAAACTGTTTCCTTAGTTAAGACCATAGAAACTGTGGGTGAGAACCATTTGGCCACCAATCCTGCATATTCTCTTAACTCCGAAACCACTGATCCTTCCTGGTCCATTATTTTTACCTGAACTTTCTAATTACATTGGGGTCACTTGTATCTAAATTTAAATCCTTGAGCTGTTTTCTTCTCTTCAGTTAGCTACAGTTGACGATAAAATGTAGGACCTGTTTACAGGGCCGGCCTTCGCGGGGCCCAAAGTGGCATGCTGGATGTGCTGCTCCATCCCTGCCTCACTTACTTGCTGGCCCAGACGATTCCTTGAAGTACGGCTGTCCTCCTGCAGCGTCGTGACGGCACGTCATGGCAGCGTGATGTTGCGGCAATATTTGACGGTGAATGATGCGGACAACGCGACGCTGCAGGATGAGGGCTGCTCCATACACACACACACACACACACACACACACACACGTAGTCTCTATTTGAAGTACTGTATGGTTATTTAGAGAACAGCAAATCTGTTGTAATTGCAGATTTAGACTGGCCCATATGTTTGTGTTTCAGATCACAACAAAACCAAGGGTAGGTGACTTAGAAATTACTGTTGGCGGCATATCATGTGTAGGATCTGAAGGTATAACAATAAAATGTAATTATTCTGCAGAGACCTGAAGCGAAACCTTTTTATGTACACAATACTACTAAAAGATTACATTGAATGCCCAGTAAATTCTGTATTTCTGTTGAGGTTTTGTTTTCGCTCTCCCCGTCTGCTCCCCCCTGCTCTCCTCTTATAGTTCGGATATTGCTTGATAAGGAAGATTAATGTAGAAGCAAACTAATATTAGAGTTAAAGATCGGTTTGTCAACTAATTTGAAGTATTTTGTCAATTTTACTGTAATTACGTTCTTCCAATTTTCATGCACTATCCAATATAATCTTCTGCACACTCCAATTTTCATGCAAGTTTAATAACTTAATTTATTTGCAATAGGAACACTGTCACTAGGGTCCATGCTTAGCCGCCAAGCCTGACGAGTATCTCAGGTGCCTGTTGATTATCTGATCTGTTACAAAATAAATGTTGGCTTGGACAATAATTAGCTTAGGAATTGGTGTAAATGTATGAGCATACAGTACCATACCTTTTTATTCATAGCAATGATTTCGAAGAGGGGATCAGTTCTGAATGGAAGGGAAGTGAGCAGATGTTCGTGTTGTATTATGCTATATACAAGTGGGATGATATTAATGTTTTTAGAATGGTTCTTTTTGTTGGAAATAGTGCAGTTTCTCAGCCTCTGCTCTATATTCCCCTTAAGGATTTCAAATTACCTTAAATGGGAACATTTCATTTATTTTGCTGGCAGTTATTTCTCTCATTTTCCCCGTATACATTTTCTTTGATCATTCTGTTTTTCCTGTATTTTTTTACATTTCATTGTTCCTATGGCTACATTTCCAGTGACGCACAGTACAAAGAAAGCTACTTTTCTGACCTTATTTAGGTGTTCACCTTGTGATTTATGGAATTACCCGCTGCAGCCGCTTCATCACAAGTGCCAGCTAAAGGAAAGCATTAATGAGGAACATTGTCCTATAGCTCAGGGGGGCTCAAGGCCCCCTCCCACGCCACCCCCCACCCAACAGGTCAGGTTTTCAGGATAAGTGATGCAGTCAAAGACGGAGCCTCTGAGCAACCTGTGCTGAAGCAGGAACTGATTGAGCAACCTGTGCTGAAGCAGGAACTGATTGAGCCACCTGTGTTGAAGCTGGGATATCCTGAAAACCTGACCTGGTGGGGGGAGGGGGGCTTTAGGACTGGAGTTGAGCCCCCCTGCTATAGGTAATGAGAAAGTGGTGCTGTGGATTTTGGACCAAAGCACTAGTCCTCTTTACAAAGATTAAAGTGGCAGTCCCACCAGGGAGTGTGTATTTGAAACCAAGGAGACATCCCGGAGCTGAGCCGCTTGATTTTCAGGCATTCCTTGGTTCCCCAAATGATTTTGTGTATTCAACGGTGGTGTTGCTGCCTCCTGAGGTGGTAACATGGCCCCCAAATCTGGCAGATCCGCAGGCGTACGGGCCCCTGCGACTGCTGTTGCGGCGGCTTATTGGCGTGATAGCGGCGGCCATATTGAAATCTGAGCAGCACTGGTTCCGAAATTTAGTAATCTGGGGCATTAAAAGTCCAGAGGTTCAGCTTTGGGTAATATATATATGTTACCTGTTCTGTGGGATTGCTGCTTAAGAGAGAAGGGATCTTATTTGAACACCTATATGGTTGCTAAATACATTGAATACATTCGGGTTGTTATGAAAACAGGTGGCAAGAAATAAGTGAAATACCTACTGTACTTTATTATAATTGAGTATTGTATGATTAGCTAAACCTTTTTCCCAACGGCACAAAAAGTTGGATTTAATCAATGAATATAAAGCACATGTTATTAATTATTAGAGAGATTCGTTGTCTATATTATAGCTTGTTTTTATAATTTTTAGTGGCTTCATTTAATAATTGTGATTTGATCGAAAGGACTCAATTGTTTCTTACATTTCTTTTTCTACTATTACAATTTAACCTGAACAATGTTCAGAGATGCTTACCGTATGATTTCAAAGAACGTTACCCGAGGTTTCACCAATTTGGTGTTTAATTATAATTACAATTTTTGACATTGCACCAAAACATGTTGGCATTGGAAGTACCTCGGACCCACCAATTTTAACTTCAGCTTTATATATTCTCTGTATCTGCAAGAATTTCAGGACAAAGCAGACTTTTTTTATTTTTACTGCTTTCCAGACAGATGCCACTTCTTATATTTATGCCTTTAATTAATACGTTTCCCCAGTTCTTCAAGCTTTCATGAAATGCTAAGTAGATTAAATTCAGAGATGATTAAAACTGTTACAGGCATCTTCATGGGACCTATTAAAAGTAACAGAAGACGAAGCTGACTACCTATTGGAAGCCTCAGATGTATCTACAACTTGTTCCCTTCTAGAACTATTAGATCGAAGTGTAGCATATGTGATGCTCTCCAATTCATTACTTCTTAATGGAGAGCATTTTAGCAGCTAGCAAATATTTAGTACCCAAAGTAAGTTATTGTGTGGTAGTAATCCATGTAGTATTCGTGCTAGTTAGTAGTATTGGTACCATTAGAGGGTAGTAGTATTAATGCATTAATTGCTAGGCGATATATGTAAAGTATGTGAGTAATGAGGGCAACTGGGTCATATGAACCCATAGATGCATAGCAGCAGGTGAGTGGAAATAACTGTAACGTGCTTTACCGGTCTTCTAATACCTGCAAGGCAATTCACCACCTCCTGAATCCTGCCTGAGATGTACGAGTGATCTAATTGTTTTATGCGCGAGTTCTGAAACGTGTCCGTGTAATACCGGGCACAATGCTGCTGCTGCTGCTGCTGCTGCTGCTGCTGCTGCTGCTGCTGCTGCTGCTGCTGCAGCGTTTTACACTGTTCATATTAAATAGAGTGGAAGGTTTGACATCAAGAAACACAATATGAAAGACAGATAATTTGATCTCCTTTGATATTAAAAGCAATTATGCAGTTTCATTTATTCTCCTTCACATTCAATGCAGAGACCTATTTCCAAACCATGTTTATATGTAGCTGGAAAAGCTTTTAAAATTGCTTATGCTGAGCGTTTGTTTTTATATAGGAACTTGGTAAAAAAAAACAAAAGGCTGCATAAACTCCTATGAACTTAAGTGGGCGTTTCCAATTTCGACCATGGATTGCATTAATTATCCGGACTGTAACTGTGGAATAGAACAGCGATTCCCAGTGGGGGTTTGGGAACCCATGGGGGTTCTGCCCAAACAGTGTCATGGCGGATCCCAGGAAGTATAGCGGGTTTCCGAGCACGTGTGGGGACCGCGCACTTTGTAAGGCCCCAAAGGGCACCTTCGTATGACTGGAGGCTCCTGCTGTAATTGACCGCTTCCCCCTCCCCCCCTCCAAGTTGCCTGCACACAGTAAGGGGCAGGTTTGGGGCCTTATTAAGCTTGAGTGCGCCCCCCCCGAAACCCCGCGCGAGCGCGCACACTTGCACGCCTGGGATCAGTCACACCGTTTTATTGGCGACTATTTTGATGAGTAGGCAAAAAGATTTATTAATTAGGGGATCGCTGAACAAGTCTTTTCTTGGGACGGGTGCACAGTGTCAGAAGGTTGTGACGAAGTTGAGACATTAGGGGGTCTGACGTAAACAGCATTAGGGTCTAAGCAGCCATGTTGTCTGACTATTTTTGTCAGCCATCTTGTTATTGTTCTAGTCCTTGTCTGTAATTTATGTTGTAATGTGCTGTGTTTGTGTCATCCATTTTGTCTTCTGTCTGTATGAAAGCTGCATGAAAGTTATAGTGGGTTAAAAGATTTTTCGCTCTGGCCAGCCCAGCTGCAGGAGGGAGGGGGCATACAGCCTTGAGGAGTGAGATTAGAATTAGAGAAGATTTCTCACATTTAAGTGCCAGGTAAAGTCTTGAGAACTGAGATCAGAATTTGAACCGATTTCTCAGCATTTGAGTGTCTGGTGGACTCAGAGATAGAAATCATTTCTCACATTCAACCCCTTAAAGAATGTATGTATCATTTCATTTTTGGTTATGTATTACAAGATTATGTCATTTTAGTTGACGCACACTTTCATCATTTGTTATGTATTACAAACTTATATCAGTTTTAGCATTGTTATGTATTGCAAAATGTCATATTTAGTGACGCCCAGGCCCCCCCATAAAGGGGTGGAGCTTTAGTTTTTAGGGTATAAATGTATCTCGTACTATATTATCTGGGAAAGAGCTTTTTGTTTTGAAGCTGTCTCCGCTGTGTGCACTTGAAATAAACTCATTTGATAACTGAATTTTTGTTGTAACATTTTTACAGCTTTCACAGTTGGAAACTGCTGGAATAGGGGATCGCTGATGTGATTAAATCCGTTGCGTACTTAATGCAATTTCATATCTGTTATATAATGTATAAATTGGCGAGGTATGTCTTAAAGGAAATAATTGGACTTTTCTTTTGCAGGTTGAATCCGGATTCTTCCATGAGAATGATGTGAAGATAGTTGCAAAGTCCATAAGAGACAGAGTTGCATTAATCCAGTGGAGAAGGGAAAGAATGTGGCCCTTACTTGTGCCAGAGGATAGTAGAGAGAGTGAGTGTTTGGTACAGCTGCAGGTACCACAAACACCACTGGTACCGCTTGCGCATTCTTCCCATATAGGCCAACACATCCTCTCTGAGCCAGAGGGGGCTGAGGCTGACCAGCACACGTTTCACCCCAATCTGCCCGCCAGCATCACATCCGTTGCATGTAAGCATCTGTTTCTGCCTATTTACACTGTACCTAGATATGTTAATACTTGGAATAGTTGAGGGTGTCACTTTAACCCAATCACGGTCACCTGATGAGTGGGTAGGTAAACTAAAAAAAAAAGCGCCAGGTTAGGTATCCTTTCGCTCAATTTGGTGATTTCTTCTGCGAAGTTGGACGGCACTGTACCTTTAAGCCCCTATACAATTCTCCTTTACATACACTGTATAACAATGTTCAGTAAAGACAGAATGATTTTTATTGACCAATATTCTACGCATCCTCAGCTGGCATTGTACAGGAATCCAGACGGCATTATATCTCATTACAATGCAATGAATTGTGCTGTATAATGCAGACTACAGGAAGTATCCACAAATTAATTGATGTGAATTTAACCTTTCAGTTTTCACGTGACTTCCTCATCTCTATTTTATTTTTGCGAAAGAAACAAAAATACTTGGCATGAGAATACAATCTGGTTAAATGACCCACACAGTATTCCGGGAATGAATAAATGTACCAGGGAGAACTAGTTGGTTTGTTGAAAGGTACAATCCCACATGGGCGGCCACTTGAATGTCCTTGGGTACTCTGGATGGGAAAGTGATTTGTGAATCACGTGTGTTCTTTCCCCTTTCCCCCCTGTCCTTATAAGAGAACCATTAGTGGGGAGGGAACTCTGGTTGGACAGGCGGGGACATCAAAATGAAGAAGCCGGAGGGACTTCAAACTCCCAAGTCTAACTTCAAAAAATTCATGTAAAAATGTCTAGGTGTCAGATTTGGGTAAAACATTTATTTATTACCCAGATGGGATCCTTTAAACATGTCACTTAGGTCCCAAGAGGGACTTCCCCTTTAAATACTGCACATTCCGATCAATATCTTACAGTGCAAACAATGGGCCATGCTAACACTATATTATGTTTGATTAGATTCCCTAGTCATTTGATAAGGACTTGCTGGCATAATCCCAAAGAAGCCGTATATTGATTTAACTTTCTTTCCTCTTATGAGTATAACCTACTTAATTTTGAAATACACCAGTCCTGTTTTCTTTTGGAGAATGTGTAAAACATATGGTTCTTACTAGGAGTCAGATGGTCTAGAAACTGCTTTCTTGGCTCGGATCTGATCACTACAGCTGTAGTCCTTTCTGTATTGCGTACAGTATGAGTCAATAACAGGACAATGGGCCATATTTACTAAGCCATCTTCTCCCATGACCCCTTCCAACACTGGACGACTCCTCACAGTCCAGTCAATCGGCTTTTAGGCATCTTCCAGGGCTGAAATGTTTCATGGCAGAAGGCTGCTTTGTAAATATGGGCCTCTATATTGTAACTGCAGTAATACAGTAGATGTCATTTGATAATTTCCACCTGAACACCGTCCTTAGCAGCACATTATAAAGCATGCAAGGCCTTCAGGCTGTTGATACACGCTCTACTTCATGGTCCAGTCTGCAAAAAAATTTCCAAGCTAGATAATGACTCGTGCTGCACATCTGAATTTTGGCTGCGAGGATGAATTTCCCTGCATGCCCATGTGGTCCAAAGAAACAATCCGTTCCCGTTGCACACTTGATGGGTGTTGTACTTATATTTTTAAATGAAAGATCGCAAACATGTTTGTATATGATCAGTGCTGAACGTTTCAGGGAAGAGCCCAATGTTCATCTGATGCTGGCTTCCTCCTCCTTATTTCACTGTTCTACAACAAATGTCAAAACTAGAACAGAAACGAGCACAATGTTTCCAGCACGCACCTTTCCACGAGACTGAGAAACCACAGCATGCTCATTAAGGAGCTTTCAGGACCGTTGTGGTGCTTGCTCCTTTCCAAACTGTACTGTACGTACGATGAACTCGTTGGTGTTTGACCTGCAGTACGCTATATCTATTTTAGGTTCTAACAAAACGTGTTTTAAAGAAACCTGCTCTAATAACCTGTTCTGTTTGGCAGCGGACAGCACGTTTGACAGTGGTCAGGGGTCGACTGTTTATTCCGATTCCCAGAGCAGCCAGCAAAGTGCGATTTACTCCTCCCTGCCGGACTCCATGCCCGCTGCTGTTCAACGAGTCTACAGCCCACCCATGGGTGATGGCTATGCTTTGTCTCAGAGTCCTCAGCATCAACTAGGGCAATACCAGCAGACTCCAGCAGTAAGTGTAACCTTTTTATAAACCGCACAGCAAGTCTGATATAAACTCTCCATCTTTCACTTTCCATTACTCCCTGTGAAATCATTTATTGGTTCCCATTTTTTATTTATTTGTCTCTACGTTTTGCTGTTTTTCAGTTTCACGCGCATTTCACTTTCTTCCTTCTTGTTTTTATTTGCTGGTAATTTTAGCCGCGTATTGTTCCGTCATTTGTTCAAGAACTTTTGGGGCCATGCGTTTCATCGCTCTCATCTAGAGAGAGTGTACTACACCGCACTCTTACCAACTCCAGCATGGGATACAATGGCAGTCCGAGACGGAGCAGCAGTTCACTCATTGAATCTTCGAATGCAGACAGATGTTCTGCATCTTGCTTAAATTGCTGCAATGCTCGATGTCGACAAAGTATCCTGGATTCTGCTTCACATGAGTATAGAAATTCTCTTGGACATAGACCGTATAAACTATCGCGTGGAGAAGCCCTGCAGGACACTGGGTGCCCAGAATGTTCTCCTGAGAAGCACCCTTCTATTGATAACAATTTACTGCATACAGTGCCTCATTCTTACTGCACTTATCGTCGACACAGTGATTCCATGGTGACATCCACCAAGAGAACTGACCTGGCTGAATCCATCCCTGTCGGACATATACAAGACAATATGAATACCAAAGCTTCAGGGTCCAACCTCACCGAATTGGATCAGTTTGTAAATCTTGCAAAGCCAACGCAGATTAAGCTACATAATTGTCCGGCATCTGTAGCACATTTTCAGTGCAAGAAATATTCAAATGGGTCATGTTCCTTTTTGTATCCAAATTCTTCTACAGTCAAAAACTCCTGTGTACACGATGCAGAAAAGAATTCAATCTGCGTGCCTACTTTTAGAGGCAGCAGACCTTGTAGACAAAGTCTCGACTTGTCATCGCTCCATGAATCTCTGCATTTTATAATTGACCAGAAGACCAGGCCGGTTTCTCCAAGAGCCACAAAGCTAACGGGGGGAAGTGTGCATGAATCATTTGGTCTTGCGGAAATAAACGGTCAAATGAGATCACAAACAGAGGATAAAGATTGTGCGGGCAAGGAATCCTTAACGGACTGGAAGTTGTTGAGAACTCCCGTTAAAAGCTGTGGGAATAGCCCACCTATTGAAAACGGTGACGTGGTAGGTGAAATGACGATCTTCACCCATGTGTTACAAAGGAAAATACAATGTCTGTGTTTACCTGGTCTAAGAAAGGTTGCAATCTTTCTTAATCTGTGCTTATCCTTTGTTTTGTTTTTTTACCACAACTGCTATATGTTCCTCTCTTATCCTTTAATACCTTTCTTAAAATCGCAACTGTAATTATAATCAGAACTCCACCAAATGACCTAAAAGCTTGCTACTTGTTCAAGTGGGAAAAGCGTAGGAGGTGAGAGGAGCCTTCATTCAATTCCTTAATCTGTTATTCCTAGAACTACCTAGAACTGCTAAAACCGCATTCCCTTACACGTGCAGAACGCAGGATACAGCAGCCTCCCTTCTCTTCTGCATGGAGCAATAACCTAACGTCTTTGAGTGTAGTAATTAAAAAAAGCTCATGTTCAGCAAAAGGCGGCCAGTAAATTAGGCGATGCAATGTGGTCCTTCAAACAGATTCCTTCCTCTGAACCTCTTTTATTGAATTGATCTCTTCCAGTGTCTAAATCTTAGTATGCATAAGATATGGAAGCATATTGTATGGCCAGAACGACAGAAGCCTGATGCTCTTTCCACATTGCTTAATTGGCTAATTTTGTAAGCGGTTATTTTAATCACATTTGGCTATGTTCAGTCATTTTCCGTTTCCTGATGGCTTTCCAAAAAGATGCTAAATTATTTAAATTGTATGCTATTGAATTGGCTTTTGTCAATCAAATGGTATTGCACTGTATGCTGATACATGTGTCCATTTATGTACGTTATTCTATTTTTAAGCTGTTAGTATTGAGCATTTTCCAAGCTACTGCATCATTGTAACAGGCGGAAATTAACTTCACCTCCTGCCGTTTTTCCAACTGAATGCTACAGTGCCAAGACATTCAGCCTCTCAAATTGATCAACCGTTTTAATTGAAAATCTTTAAAGTGCCCATAACAGATGCCCTGTTCTAATGTGTGAAATCTCAATCCTACAATTATTACTACCTATGGGAACTGGGTAACAGTGCCCTGCTGGATTTCTATGCTGGACAGTTATTCAAGGGTTAGCATGTTACTATTTTTCCTGTATTTAAACTTAGAGGGTTTGTTTTCTGGTCTAAAAATAACTGGTTATGTAGAGGGCTTTTAATGCAGTAGGCGAGGAGCTGGTGTATAATGAGTTAAGACTTTGCATCTCCCTTGGGGTATGTGCAGATTGAGATATGCATTAAACTCTGGGACCCGTTCCTCTATCTGTTTGTTACATGTTGGCACTTTCTCGAAGGCAAGACTTTTTGCTCAAATAGGAACTGTTCGAGTAGGCATAAAAAGCCCCCAGCAATCCCCAGTTTGTTTAAAAATCCCCAATTTCATTTGGTAATAACCGGATATTCCATTTTTTTGAGCAAAATATAAAATATATTGATTTTAAGTTATGGTGGATAAAAAATCTTATAGGGGTCCCATGTTCAAATGGATGAGAAGTAAAGAGTGACATACTGAGTGCTCATTTGCATGTCATTTCCCAGATTCCCTGGCTGCAGTGGAAGCATTGCATGCAAAGATATAATGGGGAAGTGCAGGCTTGCAGACCTTTGTGAGTGTGCTCACAAGGGGTATTTTTATCTGCTATATATTCATTTGTAATTTTGGAAAGCCGCTTCTTTGCAAGTGAAACTACATCCGCGATTATATTTGGCTGGAATTTTTTTGTGTTCTTGACACACACACAACTCTAGGGTAACAAACCGGCACAGTAACTAAACATGGTTAGGGGAAGTCTCTCCTAAATCTCCCACCAATTCTTCTAGTATTGCAGAGGACAGCCTCCCATTGCAGTGTTCCTGTTCCCTTCCACCCACTGGCTTTCTGTGTGGAAACCTGTTATCCTGTGTATTGTATGTAATGACCTGTGTATTGTATGTAATGACCTGTGTGTATTTTTACCTTTTTGTAGTGCAGTATATTGTCCAGTTGTGTGTTTTTTTTTAATCTCCTGTAGCTTCTCTCTCACGTAGTGTTTGTCATTTCTTTCTAGCCGGGGATTGCTGTGACGCAGGGTCCCCTCTCTGCTCTTCCGCAGCATTACCCAGATGTAAATGCGCCGTACACCATGGTGCAGCCAAACACTGTTCCTTCAGTGCCGTTTGGGCAATCCCCACCCGTTCTATCTAGCCAGGTAATTTATTCTACTAAAAAAATCATTCATGTAATGAAATGGAATTAATATAGTATCCGTATATGTTCCTTTAAACCAGGGGTGCGCAAAGTTTTTGCTGCTGCGTCCCCCTTGCGCGACAGCCCCAGCACTCGCGCCCCCCTTCTCTGACCCGGCATAAAATGTCGCACGGGTCATGTGACATCACGTGACACACCGCGTCATTTGACACGTGTTACCATGGCAACGCATACGTCACATGAGCCCACTGTCATTTGATGCCATATTGCCATGGCTACACATCCACAAGACTACAGAACCCCGGTAAATGAGGTTGCAGAGGCCTCGCGTGGACCCCCGGCATTTAACTTAAATGCCTCGGGGAAGAGCGCGGGGTTGCTGCACCCGTCGCTCCCCTTTGCCCCCCAGTTTGCGCACCCCTGCTATAAACCATACTGCCAGTGTCCTAACTTTGCTCTCCACTAGAGATGGGAGTTTTGGGGGGCTTTGTTTGGCGGTTCTGGTCCGCCTCGGGTCGGCAAGTTCCTTTCGGTCTGCTGATTTTACATGAATCGGTCTCAAAAAGGGGATTCGCCTTTTCCGGAATTTTTTTAAATCATTGACGGTCCAATCCGCTGATTCCACAATCCGTTAGAAGATTCTAGAAATCCATTAACAGATTGTATCCCGCTGCGTTTCTTTGACCCGCGCGCTTTGAAACGAACAATCCGATCGATGGATTTTACACCGCGGAACGGATTTTTAATGGGAAGCTCGAAGTTTCGTCCCATCTCTCCTCTCAGCGCAGTGTGCGGAGAAATGTTTCGGCCTCGTAGAGCTTCTCCAAGCGGTTGTACCCGATGAAGTGACTTTGCCACGGTCACAGACCTGACATTTATATTTAAACCTTCTTCACTTGCTCTGAAATCTCTTGCTATAATGTAACTTTTTATTTTGTATACTGCATTATAACTTTAACATGTACAGCAGGAGCGGGCAACTCCAGTCCTCAAGGCCCACCAACAGGTCAGGTTTTCAGACTATCGCTGCTTCAGCACAGGTAGTTCAGTCTTCGACACAGCCACTGATTGAGCCACCTGTGCTGAAGCAGGGATATCCCTGTTGGTAGGTCTTGAGGACTGGTGTTGCCCACCCCTGATGTAAACGATTGCTTTTTAATATTAAGTGGCATATTTACTAAACGGTGCTATGGCAGAAGACTCCTTACGGTAGCGTCGCACACATTGCCGCCCATTCGCTTGTCTTATGGACTAGCTCTGCTCAGTAAATATGGACCGTAGTCTTGCAAATCTATATTGTTGTAAACATCCTTATTTGGGGTTGAATTTAATTAAGGGTTGGTAAGCTCTAGATCTATATTTTATAAATCACTGTATTCAAGGTCATTGCTATACACTGCTTTTTTTTTTTGCTTATTAATAGCTATCAAATGGTTTTCTTTTTTTAAATAACTTCTGATTTTTCTATCTATAACAGCAACCCATACAACAGCAAACGCTTCTACAGCAGAATCCCGCAGGGCAGGGCCTCGGTCCCTTGCATCCAACCTCCCATATGTTCTCACAGTACCAGCCCCAGCATGCCCAAATAGCAGCACCCCAGCTAAAACCTGTGCAGATTTCCACTGTACCGCTGCAAACACACCAACTACCTGCAGGCCAGGTAAGGAATATCACGTCCCTTTAATTGGGCTTAAATAGTTCGTACTGGCGCTTTCTACAAAGAGGATTTAGTGTGTTGGGCAGGATTGAGATGGCATGCCCCTAAGCGTCTCTTCCAACATCCAATAGACGTTACTCCTTGGGTCTGTGCTCATTAGTCTCACTAATGATGGTGCATTAGGTTGAGAGATTATGGGTATTAATTTATGCACGGAGATTCTGCAGTTATTATATGCACTTAATGTATTGTTCTAAAGGATTCTTTCATTTTTGTTGTGTTTTGAGCATGTAAGAATCTGTTTGAGGTTTATCAAAAATTTTCCTTTTTAACCAAAACAAATCTATTTGAAATCCTATATTCTTGGGCCACCTGCTGGTGTACATCCTTCTGGATTCTGCTGCACGTCTTTTCAAGAAACGCATAACTACGGTAGTTAACGAAAAGCAAAGCTATTGGGTGGGGCGTGGAGACGGGTCCATCCTACAAGTGTATACTTTGAGATCTCCTGCCTTTTCCTGAAACGTCAGACTGAGTTCTGCCTTACAGATGTGCTTACAGCAGCGACTGTGCATGCATCTCTCCTTTTAAGATAAGGAAAGCGCTGCTTGTTTTATGATTACATCAGTGGCTATTTTCCACTTGTTGGCTATTTTTCTTCACCTCCCTTTTTTTTTTATCTTTACATTTAAGTTTACGATCTTCATACCTGCCAACGAACTGTAAATTTTCAGAACGGTTTGGCCCAGCTCTGGTTTTTAAACTAGGACCTTGCAGTCCTGTTTCCATCAAGACAAGCATGACAACAAATCCCGTGTCGTGAATGGGTATGAGTACAAAACTAGGACGGGATTCAAACCGTATTGAGAATTTGGTGTTCTTTCCACTCTATTTTCTTGTTAATGTAAAATGTCGACACCTGCTTGACTTCACTAAGCCCGTGACATTCCACTGAGGTGGTTTACTTCACCCCAAGCTTATTGTGATGTTCCACCTTTGTACTTCTCCGATTGTATACTTGAATACAGGTGGGTGAGTCATTTTGTAGAGGGTCAAGTGCAGGAAATCTCTGAAGCATATTAAATATTAATACAGTGCCACAAGACCTCTGTATAACCTTCAGCAGTCTGTAGCATGTGTGTGCTTCCCTTGTGCTGGCTGTTCTGGCCTTGCAGAAGAGAGGCTACTCATTTGTCAGTATTTCCTTATTTACCAGTAGTATCCAATTTGGCAAAGGATTCAACTCCAGCCATTAAACTAAACTAAGAATACTTTATTTGCAATATGAAAGATTGTGAAGAATGACGATTTATTTTCTCAGAGGCAAAATAATGAGCGTTCATACAACGTATTATCCCATCGCCGTGAAGCCTGGAGTATGTTTTTTACTTTTACAGAAGGGGTTTGCCTTTTAAGTGTCATTTACAAGTTTTATATTTTTCTTCAAACCGGACACACGGCTATGTTAAAAAGGGAAAAAGTATACTATTATGGAATGACGGCTTTTGACTGGCCTGGGCTGTATTTTATCAGAATAATTATGAATGTCCCTTGTTTAATCCAGGACTGTGCTGTTTTTACGTTGGTTATAATCATTTAGTCTTAGAAATAATATCACCGGATGCAAATTCATGGAGCGACATCTGTTTCATTTTTTATTTTTGTAATCTTTTTTTAACGAGAGCTGGATTTTTCGGGCCAGACACAATGATGTCCATTTCTTTCCCGTGTCGTTATCCCTTAGTCGAACTTGCATATTTGAGCTGAACAGAAATTGTGTGGTAATGAAGCACTGAGTTCACAAGTCCATGCGATGGGATTGTACGCATACAATAATGTGTTTTGTACATTGTTTTGCAGCTTCCTCCGTATCCTCTCATTCCAGCAGTTACGCCACTTACAGGACTTGACAGCCTCCATGCAAATGTCTCTGACTTACCCGCTGCCTGTATCACACCCATGCCTGCCCCTTGTCAGTATTTCTCTCACGGTGTGGTTCTGCCAAACCTCTCTGTGAAAGTCTTGGCGCCCGCATCCCAGCCAATACAAGCTATCAATCACTCACTGGTTTTGCACTATGAAACCATGTCCCATATTCCAGTGGCTTCTGTACCTTTACTAGCTGTGGCACCTTCTGGGGTCCCTGCATTATCAATCCCACAAACACTGGCCCAGCATCCCCAACCCCAGACGTACCAAGCAACCTTTCAGCAGATTATTCAGAGTGATGTTGCCTCTGCTCATCACTCAAACGTTCACGCGGTGTCACAACAACCAGTGTTTCCACTGCCTCAATCACATCATCCAAGCATAATTCATCCCTCAGAACGGGCTTCATCTGGGGCTAGTAACCAGGTAATTCTTTCAAACTTCAGAAAACGCAATAATACGGAAATTTGTCTCAAAAAATAGAAGGCGCCATTACTTATCCAGCCCAGCAGTTTGAGCGAGACCTGTAAATGGTGGGTTCGTGAGTTCATATTTTATTTAAAGGGGAAAAAACCCCGCAATACTCCCTTGGCACAGGGCAGTGTGACATGCTGTGATGCCCTGGGCAGTTAAACGTGTGTGGTACAATTGTATTATGCTTACATTTCTCCTGGCATGCAGTGAGAGCATGCTGGATTTAAAGAAGTAGTTCATTTGTAACTAGTTTTTGACTAGTCTACCTCAAGAATTTAATTAACCTGTTCTAGCACTTTGTGAATTGTTACTGCTACTATTCACAAAGGTGCGGGGGCCTCATTCACTGGGTGTTTGTATGCTCTGTTATTTTGATAAATATTTGACGGCTTCAGTTGTTTCATCACTTAATACTTGGATACAGGAATTTCCACAACTAGAACCTATAATGGCATGTATGCATATGAGGGTATGGTTATCAAGTCACGTACCCAAAAGTAGCAGTGAAAGGGTCAATGTGACTCTTATAGAGGGGGCCTTATAGAGGGGCCTGCAACACTGGGTTAAGAAAGAATTAGGATTTGTACAAGACTCCTCCTACACAATGCAGTTTATTAGCCTCGAGGCTTGTCCTTCATCTACCTGATCTTCCTGCCGTAGCATTTAGTGACTATCCCGCTGTAGGCTTCTATAGCTTGCAGAGTTTTTCGGGTATTTTTCTCCATTGAGATTTCAGGCAGCTTTATCGTTACATGCTGAGCAGCCTCGACTGAAATCGTTGACAAGTCTCATACTGTAGGTTAAGCTGGCTAATGCTTCCTATTAAATACTAGGGCTTTCCCCCACCATAACTTCCCAAGAAAGGAAACCTACAAGGCATACCTTGCATGTCTGTTGGGAGGATGACTGTGGGCGCTAATCCTAGATGTAGAGTAATATAGATTCAGTACATACAGTATTGTCTCAAGCTGTAAACGCGAGAACTGCAGACTACACTTAGAGAAAAATCCTTGTTTTTATTCAAAAGTGCAGTGTTTTCAAATGACCAGGGCTATTCTGAAAATATGGATACCACCAATGGAAGCTTTCATTTTAATAAACTGGTTTCATAGAAGAGCTGAAAGAAATTAATTGGACTGGTGATAAATTGATAAATTGAAGATACATAGATGACTAAATTACAAAAATGAACTACTACTTTAATAGTTTGACATTCCTTGGCTAAACGCACATTTCAAGAAATGTCAATTGATAGGTGGAATATGTGTATAAAAAAGACATTATTCTACCTTGAGCATGTCTGTTCTCTTGTTCCTCTCCCTTATTTCCATTTACATCATTATGTTAAGAGATATGTTAATTTCCTTTATAATCTCTTAATGTTGAATATCTCCCACCTGTGACCCTGATTTCATACGTGAATTTCAAGTTGTGCTTCAATTACTTCAGATTAGCCATGAAAAGACTAAAGTTGGATAATAAATATTTGTATCCAATGTTTGAACATTTGTGGTCCAGTAAATTCTTGTAATTTTTATACAACAATCAGAAGCTTTGTATAACTTTGTGTTGGGTTATGTAAATTACTACAGTATTCTATTGCAACCTTTAACTGTTTCAATGCCTGCAATGTGTCTTTAAGGAATTTGTGCGTTTAACTATATTACTTCTACGCAAGGTTTGTCGGTTGAATATGGAGCACATTGAAACTATAAAAACTCTCCTTGTGTTGACCCAGATTGTTGGACACTCCCAGTACGCCGTGGATATGGGAGTACCCGTGTCGGTAATGCCAGTGCCACCTTCAGCTATGGTGCCGGCTGTGCATTTCCACTCTGAATTGCCTCCGCTGCAAGGACAGGAACACCTCCCAGAGATGTCTCGCACACCTCCTGTGACCGATGCAACCATGACTGAGCATCCCAGTGTGCCCACTCAGGCCACGGGTCATCCGCGTGATCTTTCACAGCCACTGGGACACCAACACCGGACTGTATATCTAGCGTCCCAGTCAGTTGTGGAGTCCGGTCAAGAGGTAGCATATTTTACCATTCAAAGGCACCCTGTTTTTATCTTTAATTGGCAAACTATTTAAATGTTTAATTTCTGAACATGGTGTGAAGCTGAAATGTCCATAATAACTTGGCGTTTGCATGACGGCCATTTAGGACTGAAACATTATCTGATATAAATTATCTGATATAAATAAAGTGACGGAGCACAATCGTAGACATATTCGGTAATAACGTTTATCCCAGATTCCTTTTTAATTAAATTAAAATTAGATTGTATTTGTCTTTCCACTGTTTGACATAGAATGTCTGTCTGTCCTTCCATTGCTACACATTGTTTTAGGAGCAGTCCATGCAGGAGCATCCGCTGACTTCAACTCAAAGCTATGACAAGTAAGTACAAGTAAGGCTATGCAATATTAGCTTAGTAAATTACAATGGCCTTTTAAGAGAGAATATATAATCAAATGTTTTGGGGGGAAAGACAACCTGTGCTCTTAAAAAAATCTTATTTTGCCATTCTTGTCGCTGGGGAGTCCCAGGTTCCAGCAATGCTGCGAATCTGTGATAGGGACGTTGGTGGAATACAACGATGGAAGGCATATTTTTGTCTAAATACCGCATTGTCTTAATGTCCTCATTACTTGGACGTTGCGGGCAGGAGTCCAGTTTACTCCTATTGGATAGGTTGCATAGTAAAGCTTTTAAACTCTACAATATCCTTGAGTGTCCCTGAATAGGACAGATGGGGCCCAGCACAATGAGACCCCCTTGATGTGATGATATATAGAATAATTGTTCTCTAAGCTGTTAAGAGTTCTAGTAGATATGACACGACTTGCTACACGTGACTAACGGGCCTTCTGGACTTGTAACCCTCTTCATTTAAAGCTGCATAGGATCAGATGCTGCATCTGGAAAAGAGATGAGTGATGGATATGAGGGTATCCAGGGAAGTGGAAAACAGGATGGAAAACCAGCAAAGAAACATCACCGGAGATCTTCACGTACGCGTTCACGCCAAGAAAAGACCAATAAACCTAAACTGACCATTCTCAATGTGAGCAGGAACCATCTGAGTATTTTTTTCTTCTTTTGCTAATGCTGGAGTTATGCTGTTACTTTATTTAAGCGTTTTCTGCAGGTTTCGAACACTGGAGACAAGATGGTGGAATGCCAGTTGGAAACGCACAATCACAAAATGGTGACATTCAAGTTTGACTTGGACGGTGATGCCCCAGAAGAGATTGCCACTTATATGGTAGGAGGAAGTGTATTCCACTGTAACCTCTCCTTTAGTTTTATTCTAACAAGAAACGTTGGGCCATAGTTCATAAACTGCATTAAGCAGTTTTCTAATTTGGCTTCTGGACCCCAATACCGTATTTGGTGCACAAAGCAAGATGACCAAAATATTATTTAAAACCTTATATAGTATGTCACTCTGACCCCTTTTAGCCTTTTGCCCTCTTACTGTATGTCCTTTTTTGTCTCTCTATCTTTGTGTATGTCCTTCCGATTACCCGGAGCCCACATTTTGAGTAAGCTATACCAGTCTTAGGTGACCACCTCGCCTCTCCTGGCTTGAGAAGTACCGCCATAATGAATCTATGGTGATCCTATATACAATCCGTATATGTTGGGTGATGATACCATTACTTTTGCAGAGGCGTCAAACGTCGAATCATGTTAATACTGTGTGTTTCCAGGTGGAGAATGAATTCATATTGCAGACTGAAAAGGAGATTTTTATTGAGCAAATGAAGGATGTTATTGACAAAGCGGAAGACATGCTGAGTGAGGACACCGAGGGGGAGAGAAGTTCTGATCAAGCAGCTAGTCCTCCGCAAGCCGATTCCTTCAGGATGGAAATAAGGGAGGTATACACACTCTTGTCCTAAGGAGCTCAAAATCTAAACTGGCTATATACAGTATGGAACATGTGTATGGGGTGGCATCTGCCTCCCCCTGAATAATTGATGGCCGTTTCCATCCCTGTCACAGCGTTTGGGTGGCTGTATCCCGCAGCCAGGCTTGCCTTTGTTAATGAAGCATCTCTGCTGGTGTTGGATGTCATCCATTCACTGGCAGAAAGGCAGCCATATATTGCAGAGTAATGCATTGCAGGTCTCTGGCTGCACAGGGTATGCCGGGCTGGGCATAGTTCTTCATTATTGGTCTACTTAAATCTGCTCTCGTAGATTCAGACACTAAGTCAGCAGCGAGCACCTTTTTTCCTTTTAATTTTTTTTGCATCTTATATTTGTACTAGATTTAAGATGGCTGTTCTTATTTTTTTTAATTGGATGGTCCATTCAGGAGATATAAGCATTTTAAATATGTCTGCTTTTTTAAATTCTAAACGTTCTGATTTTTAAATTTTTTGAGCGAGTAGGCGTTGCTCAGGGGGCAAGGTACTAACATTTTAAAGGAGGTACATTCATATAGGCTTCTGGGAGGGATTGTTCCTTTAATAGCATTTCCGTACTTCAAGCGGCTTACAGAAGATCTCAAATGAATACAAACATTTAAACTTCCTACTAATAAAAGCCAGCAGCTCCATTATATTCATTAGAAAACATACAGGCACATATTTCAGGTGTGCAGAAAGGAATAAATTGCTGGAAATAATGAAAAGGCTAGGCTAACAAAATATAGATTTTAACATTTTTCATGGCATACTACAGCCTGCACCTTTTTAAGCAGGTAACATATCTTCCCATCAGTACTTTACAATCCTAATAAGTAAAAGTATACCGTGCTGTACATAAGGGTTTCAGGCACTGCCCAATAGAACTTACAATCTATTTTTTGTGCATGGGCCTTAGGGAGCAGTTTGACTTGCTCGAGATCACAATAGCTTAGGGTGATGTATAGGGGAGAGCTGGTTCTAGACCTCACAAATAAAGAATTCGGATTCCACGCATGATGAAAATGCGTTTTGCTACAAATAGTAGAGCGGCTTAATTCTGCCACATTGTAGAAAAACTCCAAATGGAAGCCGTTGTAATACTCCCGTATGTCATTATGTTTCTGGATTATGCCAGACTCCCACCTGGTGCTTAATTTCATTGCCGAAAACAATCCTATCGGTGCCGACAATTTAACACTATTATTTTCCAAATGATGTCACATGCTACAAATTGAGCTCCCTCCCCGAGGTGCCTGCTACACCTCGCCGTACCTTGCATCTCCTTTTACAGGAGCTCCAAATCCATGCATCGAATGGTTAACCGATCGCTTTCTGCTCATAAGACTTTCACATTAATGAAAATAAATCTTCAACCTAAACGGTTTATACAAATCATTATGGGCCTGCCACACTGCGAATCGTAACCTAATCGCCACCTTGTTTTAATATCTTTCATAGGAAAACCATCAGAATCAAGTGAAGACGCCAGTTTATCAACAAAATGGTACACGTCTCTTATACTCCCCTTACTCATTCCGTCAGTGCATTATTGTATCTGGGCCTATTATCTTATACATTATATGTACTCACTGTCCTGCACACTGGTGTTCTGTATTGGATCTTACAGATTATTATTATTATTGTTCTTCTTTTAGTTCTGCACACTGGAAAGAGGTGGTTTATTATATGCCCGGTTGTGGAAAACCCCAATACTGCGGGACCTGAAATAGCTTCGGCAGCTTTGAATACTCCGCAGCAGGCGCAAATTAAAGGTAATGTTTTATGTGACTTGTTACATGACGGTTCTAAGGCTAGATCTTTTATTAGCGGTGTTCAGCCCTTCTCTTTTCTGAAGCAAGCCCCGGTATACAGTACGCTCCTTTTTAAAGACGCGTTCCCCTTAGTTGTCTCGTTGCATTTTGTGCATATAAGATTTTCAATCCGTTCTTCTTTGGGATTTTCTCAACATCTTGGACCAAAAATCAGGAAAATGAAGCTTCCCGTTTGGGGGTACTGTTTCCCAAACTAGCGGGTGCTATAGTTATTTTTTTGTGTGCAAATGGTGCATGAGGGAACACCTTTAATTTATTTTCGTAATGAGCAGATTTCATTCTTTTTTTTATGCGAGTCTTTTCCTTTAATAGCCAAGGAGAACAAATACATGTTTTCAAAGCCTGCCGAGAATCCTGACACCGAGCTGTAAATCTAAGGGTGTCGCTGGAAATGGGCCAAAATAGAGACCTTTTCTTTGGAAGGTTTAATTTACAGCGGTGCCATCTATAATGCCCAAATATTCCCCCCGTCCATACTCAATGTGGCTGTTTCCCCCCTACCAGGTATTGGGAATAACTGAGCAGGTAATACAGTATGTTAGAACACACGTAGATTTGCGCTGTAGGGGTTTGCTGGATTCTCCCTAAAACATGACCAGTTCCCAGTGCCGTGTTTGCTGTTGTAAGCTCACCCAGTAAATATAGTACTTGTAATATTTTATCATTTCTATATTTGAGTGCTATTAAAGTGACAATAAACAAAATAAATAAATAAAAAAACATGATCATATTTCATCATTAACCCTTTTGTATTACTTTGATCAGAGAGGCCCAACTCCAGTCCTCATTCCCCTTCCTCCACCCCCCCCCCCCTTCAACAGGTCAGGTTTTCAGGATATCCCTGCTTCAGCGCAGGTAGCTCAGCCTATGACTGACCCACCTGTGCTGGAACTGGGACAATGCTGCATGGAAACATGCACAGGGTTTCTAATATTCCATTTAAATGGAGGATTTGGTTACATAATTTGGCCAAAGTATGAAGGTTCGCTAAGGAATATAGGAAAAATCTTCTCTGTGGGAAAGGTCACGAGTGAAGATTGATTTGTATGTATATTATCCCTGTGTACATCAGTTGTAGGATGGGGAAGGGATTGGGCACAAGAAACTTTCTGTAATCACTGTGGCTTTTTTTTCAATCGAGATTGAGTGGTACAAGGCCAGATACTGAGCTGAAAATGCATTCCTGCCACTGGTTAAATATCATGGATTCTATATTGATATTGAGCTTTGTGTTTACCTCCGAGTAGCCATCAATATGACGCGAACTGTGAATACACCATTTTCTTACAATGATGCATATTTACAGAAATTACTGTTTTTATTATGCTGCCATATTGTATGTCTTTATTTATATAGCGCCATAAATATACACAGCGCTTCACAGTAGTAACATATGACTGCATATCTCTTACAGAGGAAAAGGAATCTGCAGATGACAAACAGATGTGTGCTACAGAAATGGATAAATCTGATCCCTCAATGTGTCCGCCAATCCAAGCAGAGATCTGTGACGGTTCTGCTGGAATACCTACTTCCATGACTCAGTCTTCCTCTACAGTATCTTCATCTGATTTGCAGACACAGACAGAGCTGTCTTTAACGCTGACTGAATCTCTCTCTCTCCTTCAAGGAGATCATATTAATGTTGGCCATAACGTATCGACTGTTTTGCAGCCGGTTATGGAAACTGACGCACATACAGAGATACATGATGTGCCTGCACTAAACGTGGCCTCTGAATCTCCCACTCCTGCACATTCAGCAGTACTTGTGTTACAAGACGCAGAGCAAAATACCTGTATTCCACGGGTGGATTCAAGTTATTGTTATATCGGCTCAAATAAACCCATCCAATCTGTACAAGTACAGGCAGACAAAGGGTTTGCACCCGAGATTCCTTATGAAAAAGTTCTAGAACTCCAATCTGGGCAGCATGTTCTACATGAACCAGAGATTGGCTCACCGATTCTAAGCCAAATGCAGCCAGGTTGTTTGGCCAGTTCTGTAAATCCTCTGGAAACCCAATCACATCCTTCTCAAATCCCTTCCATAACATCTCAACCTGCTTTACAAACACAGACCCAATCTTTAGGCTTACCAGGTTTGAACTCCAACCTGCAACAGCAAAACATAGTTGAATCAGATGGGGAAGGTCCACCAAGAGTTGAGTTTGCTGATGACACTATTAAAAGCTTGGATGAAAAACTGCGTACTTTATTATATCAGGAGTATACTCCAGCTAACCCATCTGCAGGAACCCCTGAAAACCCCATCAGTCTGGAATTTCCAAGTGAGGTTATTAATTTACAACCGATGAAGGAAGAAGTAAGCTCTGAATCCAGAATTCTCTACAAATCTGTCTCCGCTCCGGAAGAAAGAGCGCTGTCAACAGAACTGACGGGCAGTGTTACAGACACAAGTGTTTATCATTTGCCAGACCAGAGGGTAAGTGGAACATAATGTTGCTGTGACAATCTTTCGCCAAAACAAATGGTTCTACAGATTTGCGAATCTTTTTGTTTAATGTTGCTCAGTCACTTACATACAATTTACCAGCTAAGGACCACTTAGAAACTGAAGCTTAAGCACCCATGTGAGCTATTGCATTCTGATCCTGTGTTGGTCACTCAAGTCGATAATTAATTGACTCTCGTCAATGGCCGTTGATGAAATAAATGCTGTGTCAGAGTGCTACTCTGCATCAGTGCTGAGTGAATCCCGACAATAGGAACAAAAACTATTATGTTAGATAAGAAACCGTTGGCCCACCCAGTCTGCCCACTCATATCTGTCAAACCTCACTGCAGTAAAGTAGCTCATTGCCTTTCAAATTTAGGATAGTCTTGCCTCGTAATTCATACCTTCATCTATTTGACAGCTTGTCTTATCCCCCTCTCTCTCAAGTTGTACGTGTTGGGGCACCCTTGTTTCATCATTATGATGTACAGTAGACCATGGCTCCTCACCTGGGGGCCCTTACTCTCTGCTCCTGCCAATTCCATGCTAGATGCTTCGGCAGCGAAGTGCAGGTTTTCACAAAACTCACTTGTGAGTTACTATATGTAAATATATAATGGTACGTGTTTAAAAATCACTATTTCAACCATTGCAAGCATTAGAATTATTATATATATCTAAAATGACATTACAATAAAGTCATGGCCCTTTTACTTCTAAATGTTTTCTGATCTGGCCCCTTTGGATATGTTTGTAGTCCTGTGGTGTATGTGCTCCAAAACTACAACAGACTTTGTTCAGAGATGGAAGTCCATTGTTTTTGTGTTGCTGATCTGAAGAGATCCTGTTTGATGTATGTAGTGCTCATTTTAATAGCTGTATTTGCCGGGTCCTGGAGGAGCATAAATGCATGATACTGTAGCTTGTGATGCATTCTAAGTGACCACCCTGAGAGCTCTTTATAGATTTAATCGTGGATACAGATCTTCTGAGTCATGAAGTGTCTTCATAATATTTCTACATATCTATTTATAGATATTACCACCAATCCACATTAATAGAATTTGAGAAACACAATTGTTTCTCAACTCTTTGTATGTTGTAGTATCAATTGTATCCACATAAGAATGAGTACGAGGAGTAGTGGGTGCTCCAATAGTCTCGGAAATATATTCAATAAATCTCCATCATAAGAATGATAAAGAGAATATGAGCTTGTTATACCATAAAGGCATCATGGAATGGGGCATTTTGTCGCGGCCATTTCGCAGTGACCAAAAGACCGCCGGCATTCGGCTGCAGCCAACACGTGGTGAACCCCTGCCGCCGATCTCTTCGAAGGCAAGTTTTACTGGTTAGGGTAGGGGGCTAATTTTAAGGGGTTTTAGCAGTTGGAGTAGGGAGCTAATTTAAGGGGTTTGAGTGTTTGGGGTAAGGGCTTAGAGTTTGGGTTTTAGAGCAATGGACATAGGTTAGTTGGTTTTAGAGTGGGGTGTTTCAGAGTAAAGGCTTGGGGTAGGTGGTTTAGGCACTTACCTTAGCGGCCGGCGGCAGGTTGAGGTGCGGCGATGCGACACGGCCGCGATCAAATGTTTTAGAACGATACATCATTCTGCTCCACTGCTGATTTAATAACATATGAATGTATATATTAGAATTGGCTTCCCATTGTAAATACTGTAACAAGCCCGGACTTTCATTCTCTGGTTTTCAAAGCTTGGGCACTATCATTTCTCATCTAATGTCTTCATCCAACAAACGATATTGAACAAGTGTATGGTGTTTCAAATGAAAAAAGTACTAAATATGAGAATAAAGAACAATGCGAATCTAACAATACCTCACAAAAGATGGTTATTAAAAATGTATTTAAACAAAACTCGGCTGTAATTTCCATCTCTTTGGATCTGTCTCAAGGGAAAACAAAGCGAATGTGCGTTTTCTGCTAAAGAAAAGTCGTTTTTACACCTGGTAGAAACTCCGGTTGACCCAATTAATGAATGTAGCTGAATATAATGATTCCGGGGACATATGAAATGGTCCTTTTCCTCTTGGGGATGAATCTAATGTATAGCACATTAGTGTGACAGCGTGTTGTGCACAAAATGAACGAGTAGATGTATTTGATGTTACACTGGAGTTTTATTGTGCACATTAAGCAAAGCTTATACAAGCGGTGTGTACTCTGTCTCCAATCCTTTCATGCAGATGGTGGAGGTCTGAAGGCGGAACTCGCATGAATCATAAGTTCTTGTGAACAACCGTTTGGTCACTTAACCCAGGGGCCCAACTCCCGTCCTCAAGCCCCCAACAGGTCAGGTTTTCGGTATATCCCTGCTTCAGCACAGGTGGCTCGGAGGCTGAATGGAAGGCAGGGATATCCTGGAAACCTGACCTGTTGCGGGAGGGAGGGAGGGAGGGAGAGGGAGAATTCTTGTTTAAAGAAGTCCGTGTGAGTGCTGCCATAATAGCTGGAGCAGCGAGCGCTCTGTGTATGCGCTGTACAAGACCTTTGAGATACTGGCATCTACTACCAGATACCTTAGGCTGCACTTACTGTATAGTGCCGGCGACGCGACGTTGCGGCAAACAAATGTATTGCCGCCTTTGCGTGCGCTTAAAGTAAGCGCGACGCTGGCGGCGTGAATTTCTGAAGCCGGTCAAATTTTTCAGAGGCTGTCGCACATGACAGCCTCTGAACCAATCAGGGACCTGGATGCCGGAAAGCGAAAAACAACTTTCGCTAGCGGCAACGGGTGACATCGCCGTCGCGCGCACTATAAGCGCGGCCTTACTTTGCTTGTTTGCAGTGTTTTTTTTGTTTTTGTTTTTTTTAACCACCATGTACACGGGATCATGCAGTGTTGCGTTACTAATCTGTTTAGTAGACACTGCAACTGTAATGAATGAAATTCATGTAATAATCTGCTAAGCAACTTTTGTATCAGATGAACATTTAACAGTATAGTTGGCAGACGTTTATTAGGTAGAATAATATTTAATCCGACCTATTACAGTATTTAAAGTTTTCTTCACTACTCGTATCAATTCAATTCTGAAATGACAGGGCAGCAAACAAAGTAATCTCTATACATGTGTCTGTAAATGCATTTCTTCTAACCTTCTTTTTTTTTTTGTGTGTGTTTGATAGATTCAAACTGCATTGCTACCCATCTCAAAAATGGGAGGATGTAGTGAGCGGAAGTTGCAAGAAGGCACTTTAGACTCTGCTACTTTAAAACAGAAAGCTGAATGTGCCGAGAAGTCATCTAAAACTATTGGCAGGTTTTCGGTGAGGACAGAAGACGATGCGACAGTAACTTCACCAAGTTACCAAAGATTTTCAGCTCCACCTGATGTCTACCTGGACCAGCTTCCTCCTATCCCAATAAAGAACTCTGTTCCACGAGCCCATACTTCATCACCTATTAATTCCCTATTCTGTGGACATGTTTCCAGTGATTCTGATGATGAGACTCCTAAATCAAACTCCAAAGATGCTCAACCATCAACCCCAAACAAGGGATCCACCAATGACTTCATGAAGAAAGCTGCTGCTTTTCTGCATCGACCTGGAAAGACCAGTATGCAAAGTCCTGATATTCCTAATGGCCACGCAATGAAAATTCCTTCCATACATGTGACCTCGCTTCACTCGCAGTCTTCGTACATGAGCAGCGATAATGACTCTGAATTTGAAGATGCAGATATGAAGAAGGAATTAAAACATCTTAGAGAAAAGTATGTATTCAATAATAAAATGTATGACCCTAAAAGCTAACTGGTATAAAATATCCCAGGACTAAAACCATGTTCAGCAACGTAAGACAAGTGATGGATAGAATGGCTGTTTAAATTCTTCCTATTTCTTTATCTAGTCTACGTGTGTGTGTGTGTGTGTGTGTGTGTGTGTGTGTGTGTGTGTGTGTGTGTGTGTGTGTGTGTGTGTGTGTGTGTGTGTGTGTGTGTGTGGTGATGGTTCGCAAATTAACGGGGGAAAAAACTTGTGCCATAGTCCATATTATTGCATTTATTTATTTATTTCCTCACATTCTTGGGGTTTGAACTTGAATCAAATTTTGGCACATTTGCCCATCCCGAATTATAAATCTCTGATTTAGATTTAAGTGAAAACTGCAGTACATCCATGTTGGAATTACAGCAACAATACGGCTATTCATGTAAAGCACAAAATACGGGTTTTGTTGATGCAGCATTTAAACAATACTTTTTTTTGTGTTTTGTTTTTTTTGTTTTGTTTTTATGCTTCCTAGGGCAATTTCTCTATTTTCTTATGTTGCAGTCCAGAAATTTCTGCTTATTTTTTATGCCAGAAAGTCTGTTTCCTGCCTCAGAATTTATAGTGATCAGGCTGGAATGCACATGTACTGTATTTACTGTGATTGTTTTGTTTTTTCAATCTATAATGTTGAATTTGTTTCAATGTTATTTGCCTTTCTTGAAAAAAAATGTTAAGGTGAACTTCTGCTCTAAAGATACAGCCTGTGCCAGAACCCCCCCCCCCCCCCCCAACATTTTTATCAAACCTACAAAACCACCATCTCTTTTAATGTCACTTGTGTATTTTTCAAAGCATTTACATTTACAATGTTTCCAACGCATTAATGAGGAGATGGACATGTTTGAAATTCCCAGCCACTAAAATGTTGTCAGACTTCTAAACATGGCTGAGAACAATGCTTGGATCTCCAGAAATAGAGAAGTGGGCCTTTTGCCGCACGGTACGGTGAGGATTTAGAGGCCTATTATTAGCCGTGTTCAGCATAAGGTGCCTGGGGTGTAATGTCTTACGGCTGAACACCGCTTGACAAATATGACCCTTCGACTTTAAAATATGGTCCCCGTGGCTTTTACACAGGAGTGAATATAACCGGGAAACAGTCAGGCCGCAAATACTATGGAGACAAAGCTACTTGCAGACATGTAATTACTTTGCCTTAAATTCTATTTTGAACAGCAATGGAAGTTTTATATAAAGATGTCCAGTGCTCGCACTTCGGTTTCCTTCAGACCCACTTTTATTATTGTACGTATCACTTTTTGGAACCAGACTGAGCACCTTTTTCCTAGTCCTAGTGTAGGCTGTTAGATGGTCACACAACTGATGACCAATGTGGCTGCTATTATGTTGTTCATTTATTTTTATTGTGACACTTCCCTGTTTCAGGTTCTTGTCTGGGATCTGTTACAATGGGAATATAATGTATCACTAAATGCTTGAATTACTTTCTCCTACTCCATAATTCAGTGTATGTTCAAAATAATGTCTGAAGAACATTCTGTCAATTTAGATCTTGGACAAGAAACTTGCCCAAACTAGTAGTCACTACTAAGCTACCTATGGTTGCGAATGGTCCTGGTTTATATAGATGTATTTGTCTGAGCAGGAAAATTACTGGGAAAATTGTTACCTGACATATAATGGGTCCCAGCAGATCATTAATTCTACCAAATATTTTTGTTGGTTTCATATTTTAAGAATTGATGTATTTTCGGTTTTAAAAATGCAATTCTAAAAAGTGCATCAAACACCATACGTTATACAGTTCTTTAGTTGTCTTTAGGGCTCATTACTAATTGACAAAATAATCCTTTAGTAATCCCAATATTCAGAACAGGGTTATACCGTTTTTCACACTGGTTGTCACTTAAAATAAAAAAAATGTGAGCTTTAAAAAAACCAGTATTTTTACAAAATGTATTAGAATATTTCACAAATATTGAAAGTATTGGATTGTGGAAAATATATAAGCAATTCCTAAAAAAAACGATGGAATATTTACTAGGCGGGGTTAAGCCACCAGCACAATACTGCCTGTTAAAAGATAAATAATGGGCTATAAAATGCCTTGCAGCTTATCACTGCTTAGTAAATCAGCCCCACATTTTATTTATTTATTTTAAAATATTTTACCAGGAAGTAATACATTGAGAGTTACCTCTCGTTTTCAAGTATGTCCTGGGCACAGAGTAAAACAAATAATACATGGTTACAAGTACAGTTACATAAATGAACAAGGTATACATTATATACAGAGACATTGCGTGCACAGTTAAAGAAAATATATATTATGAGCGTATGAAACAGTTACAGACCAGATTAAAGTGTGAGACAGCCTTAGATTTGAAAGAACTTAAGCTGGTGGTGGATATGAGAGTCTCTGGTAGGTTGTTCCAGTTTTGGGGTGCACGGAAGGAGAAGGAGGAACGTCCGGATACTTTGTTGAGCCTTGGGACCATGAATAGTCTTTTGGAGTCTGATCTCAGGTGATAGGTGCTGTATGTGGTAGGGGTGAGGAGCTTGTTCACGTAGCTGGGTAGCTTGCCCAGAAAGTATTTGAGGGTGAGACAGGAAAGGTGAACTTTGCGCCTAGACTCTAGTGATGACCAATCTAGTTCTTTGAGCATTTCGCAGTGATGTGTGTTATAGTTGCATTGGAGAACAAAACGACAAATTGAATTGTAGAGGGTGTCAAGTTTGCTAAGGTGGGTTTGAGGTGCCGAGCCATATACTACTGTATGTCTCCATAGTCTATAATTGGCATTAGCATCTGCTGTGCAATACGCTTTCTGACCAGGAGATTTAGGGAGGATTTGTTCCTGTAAAGTACCCCTAGTTTGGCATAGGTCTTGGTTGTCAGGGTATCAATGTGCATCCCGAATGTTAAGTGGGAGTCAAACCATAAGCCCAGGTATTTAAAACTAGTGACAGGTGTTAGGGTGGTGTTAGCGTTGGTTCTAATCAGGAGCTCAGTCACTGGAATCTTTACAAATTTAGTCTTGGTCCCAAATACCATTGTTACAGTCTTGTCAGTGTTTAAAAACAGTTTGTTTTGAGAAATCCAGTTTTCGAGTCTCAAAAAGTCAGACTGAAGTATGTGTTGAAGGTCAGAGAGGCTATGGCTGTGTGCATATAGGATTGTGTCATCTGCATACATGTGTATTGAGGCTTCCTTACAAGCTGTGGGAAGTTCATTAATGAACACTGAGAAGAGTAGGGGCCCCAGAACAGAGCCTTGCGGGACACCACAGGTGATATCCAGGGGGTTGGAGTTAGAGCCTGAGATGGACACATGTTGGGATCTTCCTGATAGGTAGGACTGAAACCAGTTTAAAGCATGTTTCCCTATTCCAGAGCTCTGGAGTTTGTTAAGCAGGATAACATGATCAACTGTATCAAAAGCCTTTGCAAAATCTAGGAATACTGCACCAGTGAGTTGTCCCCGTTCCATTCCACACTGGATTTCATTGCAAACTTTTAGCAGGGTAGTTACGGTGGAGTGTTTGGGACGAAACCCAGACTGGAATTGGCTAGGGAAATTTGTCTTGGTGTAGAAATCGCTTAATTGGGAGTGGACACATTTTTCCATTACTTTGGATAGAATTGGGAGAAGTGAGATTGGCCTGTAGTTTGAGTCGACAGAGTACGCGGAAAGCGTTGTCATATTTGGTTGACAAGCAAATATTTTTATGGTAACCTATTATTACGTTCTTAAAAGTAATTTGAACTGGTGTACTGTTTTTTGGGGGGGTTGGGGGGGGAGGGGGTTTGTTCGTTCTTGTATGAAAACTTTAAGGATAATATTTAGACTTGATTCTCTTTCCCATTTTGCTTCTGGGAAAACAGTAGTGAATTCCCAAAAAATTATTATTTGTTATAAAGTAAGCTGCTCACCTTTCACCTCGTGTTGCACATGGATTCTAGGATTGTTGTTGGGTTTTTTTTTGGTTTTTTTTAATCCCTCTCACTTTAACATAGAAAACATTTAAAATGAAGGCGCTGGCAACTCCAGATTTGTAAGATGGAAAAAGCTGCACATATCTGTGTGCAGTGAAACAAGATGGGAAGCTGAAGCATAATTCAGTGAGGCCAAGTAGTAAATGAGTAAAATCTGAGTCATTAACTGGGTGATTTCATGCTAGCGCCGGACATTGTGCTCTCCGGCAGGAGGTTGGGGAATGTAAGGAAGTGCTTTACCGAGAGAGTGGTGGATTCAAGTCTCACAACAGATCTGGTGCAGGCGATTACTGGACAGTAAGGGAATTCAAAGCTGCTTGGTATATACACAGGTACCCTACATAGGAAAGAGTCGCAAAATCAAACTGGGCATGCAGTATCACAGCAGATGGGAATGAGATGATTTTTCTATTTTTATAGCACCAACCAGCAAACATTACAAAGAGAACAGAATCCCCACGGGATAACCATCACGACATGTATGTAATATTGGGGGAATGCAATCCATGTCCCAAAGTGCTTATCTTGGCTAATCAGTTTAATTTGTATGTTTTATGGTAAAGATTTGTCTTGTTGAAGGCAATAAAGGTAACTGTCTGCGCTTGAGCTCAATGATGGTTAGTGTGCCAAGCTCACAGGGTGAGTGAGGTAATGAAAAAAACTGGGGCAAGGGCGATTAGGACAATGAGTCACCGGGTTTGTGGCAGGTTCAGTGTTTCAGCTTTTGCAGTACAAGTGGATATTAAAATAAGCCACAAATTCACTGAACTGGGATGATTGACAATGAGACTTTGGATGCTAACACGAGTTGGCTACGTTTAGCACCAATTTACTCCTGTAGAGTGCTCAATGGAATTGAAGGGCGATTGAATAGACCAAACTGTTCAGTTATAATTTACTCCTACGCTACACTAGAAATACATTTTATTGGTGTTTGTGAGCAACCTACAGTAGTTGCGGAGACATTTTTAGCCGGTGCACTGATCCAATGTATACCCACAAAAAGCAGGCGATTTCTGTCATGTATAAAACTGAATGTATGGGCTGTAATAAACAATACATTGGACCACTTTGCAGCACTTAAGATGAGGTTATCGTCATTCCGAGTACTAGGGGGTTATTTAGATACAGTAATTAGGATTATAAACATTTTCTTGGTGTTTATCATCGTTATTCATATACTAATTGACTATTTTCCCCATCATTCTTTTATAATTATCATACACAGTGGCACCAACAATATAACATTAGGAGAAGTTCAGAAAACCTCTTGTTGGTAGTCGGGGGAATGGGGATAGTCTACCTGCAGCTGTCTAACCGCAGGGTCTTCAGGTGACTGTGGGAGGATGTTACGGACCCAGAGCCATCAAGGTCAAAGGAGTGAGATTTGATGGCTCTGCTCTAAAAAGATGATCTATACTAAGAAACTGCTGACTCCCTAGAGTGGAAGCCCATTGAAGCCTGTGAAAACATAGATGCTAAAATACCTCTGTGACACTTCACAAGTCCATCCTAGTATAACTTAGCAGATAAGATGCAAGGGAAACGCCTTGAGTGAGTGTGATATCGATCAGAAACCTCACTCAGGTTTGTTGTTCTGTCCGGTTGTAGTAGTTTAATAAAAATTATTTCTGGGTTTTATTTTGTGCCATTCAAGTCCGTTCTTTTTCCCCTGCCATTGAATGATCCATTCCTACTCTACTATATAACCAAATCTTCTTCTCCCCATTAGGCACGTGAAAGAAATCTCGGAGTTGCAAGTTCAGCAGAAGAGAGAGATCGAGGCTCTGTACGTGAGATTGGGGAAACCTCTGCCTCCCAGTGTGGGATTCCTTCACGCTGCTCCACCAAGCAGCCGCCGGCGAAGGATCAGCAAAAATAAACTCAAATCCGGGAAACTACTTAACCCATTGGTGCAGCAATTAAAAAATGTGACATCTGTTACAAGTAAGCAATGTTTGTTTTTCTATGCAGCTTTTTATATTCCTTTGATGTGTTCATACAGTACACCCATCAATTAATCCCTGGGTGATTTAGTTCAGCATATCATGGGGCAGAAGGGATGTTTTTTCCTTAACTTGTCTGAGACTAGAATATGTTACCACACTTAGTGACAGAATAAAATGTTAAAAATCACTAATAGGAATACATGGCACTGCTCTAGCGATAAACCAACGTCTGTGTGTGTAAATATATAATGACCACTGTGTAAATACACGTTTATCTCTAGAGTACCATGTATTTATATTACTGACCATTTCACTTTTATTTATACCTTTTCATTACTATCAGTGGTACCATTTTAAGGTTAGCGAGAAGTGTGTGTATAATATTGTGTGTGTGTGTGTTCGCACACACCTTTTATATGTGCATGGAGTGTTTGTTACCTGGCATTATATTGTGAGTCTTGATTTTCTCTATTCTCTCTTACAGGTAACATCTCTGCAGATTGCAATGGATCTCCTGCCAAGGGTGTTCACAAAGCCCATGCCGACTTCTTTCCCAAAATTGCAGACCCCTCTTTGACTGCTTCAGATTCCCCAAATTGGGATGTTCAGACACAACAACCTTGCTCAGTGAAGGTTACCATGTCCTCCGATAATATCTGTTCTGGGGTTGTCCATGAAGGAGGTGATCTGCATGGAGGTTCTGGCCCAGGTGATACATCACTGCAAGAGTTTTATTGTCTGTGTTTAAGGCTGATAATGCTGCATAAAGCATCGGGGGACTGTAACGCCTTTACCATTGCACGCTGCTTGGCTGCTATATACTGCAGGGTTGTGTATATTTGAATATGAATCAGATCCTATGTTTTATATGATCATTCATCCTTGCCTATGCATTTGCAAGTCTTATTTGGGTACATTTTTAACACCGTCTTTGTCAAGGGGCCGATTGCCTTTTTTATTTAAGACTGGCTTTTGCAAATGGATATACAGTTTGTGCAACATTTGCTTACATTGAATCACTAGAGCAAAACATTTTTGTCCAATAGTATCTTGAGAACCCTTTGATACTGATTCAAAGTCAATACTTTAGATTTGCCTTAATAGTCCAAAGCGGTTAGTTACATGTTATGAAGGACCTGTTGTGTCAGGATTTCTGCCTAGTTCATAATGACAACCGTGACATTTGTCGCACTGCATTCATCTTTTCCTTTGTCTCTGCCCAAATACAGTAGCTTATCCCTTCTTAGCTAGTGAATTGGATCTCAAGATGGTTAACTGACAAAGCTGTTTTGATTGCTATAGGACATCTGATCACAACTATTTATACTTTACAAGTGTCTTCTTCTTTTCTTCCCTCTATATTCATTTGCAGGTTGGACGGTATACCACCAAACGTCTGAGAGAGTGACCTATAAGTCTAGTAGCAAACCTCGTACCAGATTCCTCAGTGGACCTGTGTCTCTGTCCATCTGTTTGTATTTGTTCTTTCATATTTAATTCACTTCATCTCTTTGCCCCAACCTCCTTTTATTCCGTTCATCTCTGCATCTATTTCTATTTTTGGCAGGTTGTCCATTCTTCCAGACCAGTGGTACTCAACCAGCGACGATCAGAGACTGAAAGCAAGTCTCAAATCTAATTAAGAATTTCAATTAGGCTCTGATGAATATTGAACTTTTGCAGTGTTCACAAAATATTTGAAGCATCTGAACTTAAAATGTTTTTTTTATATGAAAAATTGTAAATTGATTTTTTTTTGCAACTGTTGCAAAATCTGAGTATTCTATTTTGAAAATGAAAACTCTTAAATACTGTACTTAATTAACAGCAGGCCCAGTAAGATCTCTGAAGATTTGCTTATGACGTCTGTGCCACAGGTTGAGTATCACGGTTTGAGGTCATCATTTTTTGTTATTTTGTTCCCCCTCATTGCCATTTATCTGAATGCTTTCGTGCATGGCATTTGGCTCATGTCTGGGTACCAAAAGCATGTGTGGAAGATGGAAGTCTGCACAGCCAGGCACCGACTGTTGTAAGGTTTATTTTTTTGTTTGTTTGTTTGGGTTTTTTTTACATTTTTTGGATTAGCATTTTAGTTTCCCCATTGAAATGGTTGTGAATATCTGCCGCCCCACGACACAGGCAAGAGAGATTCATCCTTCAATAGACGAATGCTCTCTAGCGCACGTTTGGACGATGAAGACGTGTGTACTATGCTAGCAGGTCACCGAAGGCTACAACTTCCATACAAGGGCGACACAAAATGTTGTGTATTTGTACAATTACTATCTTTTATTTTTTTCTCTCTGCATGTGAAAAGCTGACCCAGTACTCCAACCAGTTACCTTCATAGTTCTAAACGTAGAGATTGACGCTCATACAAGTGTATAGACTCACAAACTGTATTACAGCATATAGGTAGATAGGAACTTCCATAAATAATTCCAGCAATTATATAATACTAGGTTAAGGGGGGACATGAACATGGGACCTAGCGGTCAGTCAGCGCGACTACCGCAGATATGGTTTACCCTGCTTACCCCCCTTACCATATACACTTCCCTAAATAGGGACCAAGGTAACATAGAATGAGGGCTACTGCCCATTACCTTTCCATTGAGTGTATGGGAATACGAAATCCATCCAGACGAAGTTCCACTGCGTGCAATCCTGATCAGGGAAATTCAGAATGTAGGGAAGCAAGGAGCACAGCTGAAGTAGAAATCTGCAGGGAGAGTCCTGTAGAAAAAATGAATAAGGGGCACAACTCCGTGCTAAAACTGAGGGTGGTTTATTGGATAATTGCACAGGGACAGAAACACAGCCCACACACCGACATGTTTCGTCCCACGGGACTTTATCAAGGTGTACCACATCACTATACCTCCTTACCTTTAATACACCCATTTCGCGCCAAAATCGCCCAACCGAGTACACTGCGCATGCGCGCCGGCGACGCGTCGCATCTCCGTGACATCGCCTCCCCTCTGGCACTAGTCCTGGAGTCAGAGACCACGTCACTGGGATGCGTCCGTTTCCACCCTGGAACGCATGCCAGCTGTGCTCCTATTGGGCGGAGGCGGAAGAGGGATGAAAATTACATTTTTTTACACTCAACAACTTTATTAGTATAAAAAAAGACAAACATATTTTGCCCATAGCTAAACTTTGCAAACAGACACATTGCTAGTTTAGTTTAGGGTTACATTAAAAACAAATGCTAATCACATTGAATAACCTTTGATAAAATAAAAATAAAAAGAGAGAAGATATTTTAAACAGTCACAAAACTCCATTTAGACTACAATCATTTTAGAAGATTATATTCTAATCTAAGTAGATAAGTTTATACAAAAATACTATAATATGAATATTTGTATCAAGCACTAACTTTATCCATACACTTGAATTATGTAGTCAGAGTATAGACTGAATCTATGTGATTGGCTGTATCATTGGATTTTACATGGGGGAATAGAAACACTTTATCATTAAAAGAGTTGATTATTGAGAATTTTTTCAGATGTGTATATATTGATTTTCTCTTATTCATAACCCATATATTGATGGCACAGAAGGACATAGAACAATTTTATTGTCAAAAAGTATACTTATATTCTAATATTCTAAACAATTAATAAATGAATAGTGGCATCATAAAGGACCCTCCTCCACTATAGAAAGTGGGAAAGGTCCCAATCGATATTCATACCGTGAGGCACCCTGGTTCTTAATGTGAAGATCCAGAATGCCTCACGTTGATCGAGCTTTTTGACTCTATCACCCCCTCTGGGTGACATCTGGATGGACTCAATACCTTGAAATTTAAAGTTTTTTAGTCCACCTTTGCTGCAGTTGGTGAAGTGTTTAGGGACAGGATGGTCCAAGTTCCCTTTGGAGATCAATCGGATATGCTCCATTATTCGCACTTTAAGGTTCCTAATGGTTCTTCCAACATATTGGCTGCCGCACCCGCAAGTGATGAGGTAGACAATATATATGGATTTGCAGTTGATATGCTGCACTAACAACAGACCCCACTAAGAGATTTCAGGGGGAATTAAAATCACTCATTGATGAAGGGACTATGTTATTCATTCTTGATGAGAACGAGAGAGAGTTCTCATCCTGTCCCTAAACACTTCACCAACTGCAGCAAAGGTGGACTAAAAAACTTTAAATTTCAAGGTATTGAGTCCATCCAGATGTCACCCAGAGGGGGTGATAGAGTCAAAAAGCTCGATCAACGTGAGGCATTCTGGATCTTCACATTAAGAACCAGGGTGCCTCACGGTATGAATATCGATTGGGACCTTTCCCACTTTCTATAGTGGAGGAGGGTCCTTTATGATGCCACTATTCATTTATTAATTGTTTAGAATATTAGAATATAAGTATACTTTTTGACAATAAAATTGTTCTATGTCCTTCTGTGCCATCAATATATGGGTTATGAATAAGAGAAAATCAATATATACACATCTGAAAAAATTCTCAATAATCAACTCTTTTAATGATAAAGTGTTTCTATTCCCCCATGTAAAATCCAATGATACAGCCAATCACATAGATTCAGTCTATACTCTGACTACATAATTCAAGTGTATGGATAAAGTTAGTGCTTGATACAAATATTCATATTATAGTATTTTTGTATAAACTTATCTACTTAGATTAGAATATAATCTTCTAAAATGATTGTAGTCTAAATGGAGTTTTGTGACTGTTTAAAATATCTTCTCTCTTTTTATTTTTATTTTATCAAAGGTTATTCAATGTGATTAGCATTTGTTTTTAATGTAACCCTAAACTAAACTAGCAATGTGTCTGTTTGCAAAGTTTAGCTATGGGCAAAATATGTTTGTCTTTTTTTTATACTAATAAAGTTGTTGAGTGTAAAAAAATGTAAAAAAATTTAATTTTCATCCCTCTTCCGCCTCCGCCCAATAGGAGCACAGCTGGCATGCGTTCCAGGGTGGAAACGGACGCATCCCAGTGACGTGGTCTCTGACTCCAGGACTAGTGCCAGAGGGGAGGCGATGTCACGGAGATGCGACGCGTCGCCGGCGCGCATGCGCAGTGTACTCGGTTGGGCGATTTTGGCGCGAAATGGGTGTATTAAAGGTAAGGAGGTATAGTGATGTGGTACACCTTGATAAAGTCCCGTGGGACGAAACATGTCGGTGTGTGGGCTGTGTTTCTGTCCCTGTGCAATTATCCAATAAACCACCCTCAGTTTTAGCACGGAGTTGTGCCCCTTATTCATTTTTTCTACAGGACTCTCCCTGCAGATTTCTACTTCAGCTGTGCTCCTTGCTTCCCTACATTCTGACCTTCATAGTTCTGCATTATGTGATCATTGTTTGAGATCCCTTTTATACAAATTAACAAGACTTCCATGGGCTGCCTATTCACATTAAGTGATTTATTGCTTTTTTTAAAAACATATTTAAACTAGCTGAAGCACAATAATCAATGTTATATTTTCTCAGCTCATTTTAACACAAGAAGAAGCCAACTGTAATAGTTGTATAAAAAAGTAAAGGATGAGAAGGTTTATATCCAGGTTGTGACTTCTAAATCTAGAGATAAAGCAAGTCAATATTGTATCAAGTTCTAAACCGGACTTCTTTCTTATATATATATATTTGCGAATATCTCCTCCAGTGTAACACAGCTTGGTATTTTGTGTATCGCCAACTTCTTAATATTAAAGTAACAGAACAAGTTAATATGACGAATGAAAGAAGATTAGTCTTTTCCAGTAACGGACTGGATTTCATTCTAATGAAGACTGTCTGTATGATGAATGGGTAGTCTACTTAGGACATAAAGATATGTTATACAGTTAGGAAATGTCAAACCAACGCCTTGTATAGTTATGATAGCCGGGTAATCAAAAAGCTTTCATTGCTCAGTCATTCCTAATATAAAAATACAACCAGAATTTCTAATTCAATTCTAATCAACTTCATTATGTCACAAAACAAGAATGATGGTTAAAGGCTTCCCGCAGTGTGGATATACTGTAGCATATAATAATAATAATAGCATGTTCTTGTATTGCGCTGCCAATTGTATGCAGCGCTTTACAGAGACATTTTGCAGGCACAGGTCCCTGCCCCGTAAAGCTTACAATCTATGTTTTTGGTGCCTGAGGCACAGGTAGATAAAGTGACTTGCCCAAGGTCACAAGGAGCCAACACCAGGAATTGAACCAGGTTCCCCTGCTTCACACTCAGTGCCAGTCAGTGTCTTTACTCACAGAGCCGCTCCTTCTCCTTCATATGATAATGTTGCCTATATTAAAAAATATAATTGTACCAAGCATGTGATTTACATCTTAATACTATTCAGCTGTAAATGCTTTGCTTCTTTATCTTGACAATGCAGACATTGTGCTCCCAAATAGAGTCCCTGCCCCATAGCATTTACCATCTATATTTGGTGCATGAGGCAAAGGGAGATACATTTACTTGCACAAGGTCACAAGGAGAAGCTGTTACTTGGATTCGAACTGGGTTCAAAGGCAGTGACCAGGAGCGGCTCAGTGAGTAAAGACACTGACTCTATAAATAATGGCACTGAGTGTGGAGCAGGGGAGCCTGGGAGAAGGAGTGGCTCAGTGAGTAAAGCACTGACTGGCACTGAGTGTGGAGCAGGGGAACCTGGTTCAATTCCCGGTGTCGGCTCCTTGTGACCTTGGGCAAGTCACTTTATCTCCCTGTGCCTCAGGCACCAAAATCATAGATTGTAAGCTCCACGGGGCAGGGACTGTGTCTGTAACAATCCTATGTGCTGCGCACCGCGCGCTATACTGCAATTCTGAAGAGAAAAGTGCTCAATGAAATAGTTTATTATAAAGTTATTAGTGCTTAGAACAGGGTGGAACATGAAGTTGTGTGGTGATTTTTAGTGGTGAGACGTATAAATGGATAATATTCTGTGGCACACTGACAATTACACTTGTTCTGAGGACCTTGAATTGTAATGGTTTGCCACCAATATTATACCAACCCTAACCATGGCTTGTAGGTTCCTCTTGGGCATGTGAATGACCGGTAACATTTAAGCAGTTTCCATTAACCTTATACCAGACATACAAGCCTGGCATTTGAAAATAATGAAGTGGGATGACTACACACATAGTCATTTCTAACAATTGTTAAGGCCTTTCCTGCTGACGATGTTCAGACTGATTTTAAATGGAAAAAACGCACAAATAGTATATTATAATGCGCAGTAAGTTTCTGTTTGAAATAATATCTTGGTTAAAAGAGAAAAGGATGTTGCTACTTTCAGCTCTGGGGCTTCTGGTTCTTGAAATGCTCCCACACTTCTCCCCTCCGATAAAAGACATTCAAATATTGGCGCTAGGGGCCCCAATAGATAATGTTCTTTCACTATGAAGCGGCAGGTTTTAGTTGAACAGGTGGAGTGAGGCTTTTCGGGCAGTCACATGTAAGCGAAAACCTCTATTATTATTATTATTGAATGTATATCTGGCCAATAATGCAGAAGGATGGCTGGTACCAAATTATGAAACCCAAACCCTTTATTTCATGTAACAACATTAATCCATGAAATATACAATGCTTACACGGTTATTAGACTTGTTATCCTTTGTGCTGCATACCAACTGAACCATTATCAGAATCTGCTGCTGCACTGGACCACATAAGGATGGAGGTCATCAATGAACCTGACAAACCGATCAGACTGATTTTCAGTGAGCCTTGCTGATTGGGAGTCAGTCTCCTTCTTAGCTCATGAACTCCAATCGACTAAATCAGGGGGCGGCCAACTCCAGTCCTCAAGGGCCACCAACAGGTCTGGTTATCAGGATATCCCTGCTTCAGCACAGGTGACTTAATCATTGAGCCACCTGTGTTGAAGCGGGCTCTTCGACTTAGCCACTGATTGATACACCTGTGCTGAAACAGGGATATCCTGAAAACACGACCTGTTGGAGGGTCTTGAGGACTGGTGTTGAGAACCCCTGATACAGAAGCGCCATAACCTGCTCTTGGCACTTCAGGTCTGTGTTCCAGGTGGCTGCGGAGGTTTTTGGCTGCTCAGTTTTGTGCATCATTTTTGTTTGTTTTTCACTTCACTTGAACTGTCCATTTTTTATTTTATTTTTTAGTCTCCTCCTTGTGCAATGACTGTTCTCTGAACGCTTCCTGTCGGTTTGTCTAGCCAACTCGTTGCATTCCTTGTCTTGCCTAACTGTGTCTGTCTTGTATTGTTTTGCCTTGTAGGGTCCACCCTGAAACGGCTGTGTCTAGGCAAAGAGCACAGTAGCAGTAACTATCCCATTTTTGTTTCTCCGTATTTTCTGCATTGCATGCGATGTTTCACTTCTGGTTTAATTCGTTGGCTTGCTTGTTTGATGTTGGGGAAACCTTGTGCTGGCATTAATCATTGAGCGAGTTTTTTTGATCACGCACGCATGCCCTGTAAATGCTGTTGGGTGCTTGCATGGTGTGTGATATCTTGTGTTTTGGCTCTGTCATGTGATGTGCTGTAGATAAAATGGGATTTAGCTGCATTGTTTCACCTCATATGTATTCTCAATCCTGCTAATGAAATTGTTAAAATGGCTGGGGAGGAAATATTGTATTAAGTGTACAACATTAAAACAAACCATGGTAGCAGTGTGGCCCTTCCGGCATGGAACGGCGGTTTCCGTCTCCCTTGACACATTTGGCTACACTATATGTCGCAACGCCACAGTTCTGTGTGCACACCTCCCAATTGTACATTCAAGCAAGGGAAGGAACTTTGCCAGTATGAGAGTAAAGCAGGTCACACTGTCATCACATAAGATGAACTTGTTAACAGGCGTGAAATCACTACAACATGGAGACACACACACCCCACACACACCCCACACACACACACACACACACACACACCCCACATACACACCCACCCCACACACACACACCCCCCCCCCACACACACACACACCCCCACACACACCCCCCCCCCCTCACACACACACACACACACCCCCACACACACACACACCCCACACACCCCCCCCCACACACACACACACACACACCCCACACACACACACACCCCACACACATACACCCCACACACATACACCCCACACACACCCCCCCTCCCCCCCCACACACACACACCCCAGGCTCTATAGTCGGTTCCTGATCCAGTGGTGGGACGGCTCCCTTGGTAACTAATAAACTGCTCCTTAGCATGGGTTGTATATCCGTTAATTACACCAGGACCTTCCAGAGTTGCTCGCAGCAATGCTTTGCATCCACAGCTGCAAGGCATTGTGGGGTGTTACTTTGGCAACTGCAGTAATTGACCGCTACCATTCATGCTATCTGCACACACTGATGTGCCGTTTGGGGCCTTGAGTGCTCCTTCCCTCCATCAGCTTAGGAACCTATCCTGCCTGCAATGTAAAAATAAAAGTTGGAACTAATCTTCGTGATTCTTGGCCACCTTAAATCTAATCCACACAGCCGTTATAAGAAGATGGTGTGTATATATCCCGGTATGTGCACGATGTTGTGCCAAAGTACACAACATGCTTCTAAGTGCAGTAATCTTCCCAAGTACTCTCGGAATTCTAATGGAATGAGAATACAAATGTAAGATAACATGGAAACAGCTGCAAGTGCCATAGCTCTGACAACTTTTGCTTGTATGCAATTGTGTAGGATCTTCTACAAGCAGCCTTGCCACCGGCCCTGATCCATCGCAGCTACCGCCCATAACGCCACAAATCCAGGCCCAAGCTAATAATAGTAACAATAAAAAAGGGACCTTCACGGACGACCTTCACAAGCTTGTGGATGAGTGGGCGAGCAAAACTGTTGGGGCAGCACAATTTAAACCATCTTTAAACCAGCTGAAGCAGTACCAGCAGAGGCAGGACTTGGAGCATAAGTTGACACCTACACCAGATGACATGAGTGGAGTAAGTACATTCATATTTCATATTTCAATATTATCCTCACCATGGACCTTTTATGAAGCTTGAACTACAATGAAAGAATGATCTTAGTTGGCCTTTTAACAATGGCTCCTTAATCATATAACATGGAATTTTCATGGTTGTATTTTATTATGAAAATGAGCCAGTGCAGCTGAAGTGTTGGTAGCGCTCGGTTTCCCGGTAATGCCTTGGTGTTTCATCCAAATGTCCTTCTGTTAGCCGCTATCCTCCACAGTAAGTGTATCATTAATTGGACGTTCAACAGCTGAGCTTATGAGCGTGTGACCGTCATGCTTGCAATATAAACACGCAAGGAAAAAAAATGGAAGTGCGTCACTGAATTCTGGAATAACTCCTTTCTCAATAGAGCATGTGATTTAAAAAAAAAAAAAAAAAAAAAAAAAAAAAATTGCCAATTGTACTGATATATTTTCAGAAAAAACAGTATCTAAATCTGCATTTAAAGTCGCAATTCAGGGTAGTTTTTATTATTTCTTTATTTGTGTCTTGCCTAAACCGTGAGCGTCCCAATTTTTAGGAGCGCTGAACTCAGAGCAAGCGCCAAGCAAACCGGGGAAACCATATGGCCGCCAGGGTAAGAGCTCTCTCCAGGAGCCAATAGAACAATGGTGATGTCATCAGAAGATGACATCACAGTTTTCTATTGGTGGTCCCAGTAGCCATGTTTGTAGTCTGCTCCCATATTTGGGATTTTTTTTATGCTGTACAATTGGCACAAAGAATCTCCAAATACCTCTCCCCCAGTGCATGTAAGATTATATTTGAAAAAGAGAGCTGCCTCTTCCCAAACCTTATTGTAGATGTTACTCTACCGTGGACCTGGGAAATTTCTTGACTGTAAAAAGGGAAAAATATAATGGACGCTTTCCCTTAAGTGTCATGTAACTCCTCCTACCGACACTCCCCAAATTGCACACATGTTGCACGGTGTACCTTAACTTGTACCTTGACCCTATGAGATGGAGAATGAAAGTTTGGGTGTCCCTTTTATGTCTGAAATTCATCTTGAGAAAAATATTTACTCAAACGTTCTCCAGTTTTCTTGGCAAACGTTTTTTTCTGTTTCCACGCTACGCGACTCCCATTATTTACATGATATTTAACACCGAGCTCCCTCAATGTCTTAATGACACGAGGTCATTTTATTATTTTAGTCATATCGTTGAATTTCATCCAAACATTGTGACGCTTTTTATAATAAACATCTGAATAATTAAAATGACAGGGCAATGATGATAATTTAATATGAGCTCCAGACATGGCAGGGGGTGTGGAAGTCTCACCAGGACAGTAGATGTAGTGATACTTGTGTGATACGCAATGATAGAAATCCAGGTTTTTTTCTGCGCTCTGTTTGTACGATGAGTGAATGAACACTTACAGTAAATGTTTTTGCTTGCCCTGAACTCCTGTAAAGTGTGTCTGGTTTGAGCTTGCAACCACAATTCTGAACTGGCTGCATATTTTAGTTCTTTTTGAAAATATTAATTTAGGAGGAATTGAATCTTCCGAATTAATTTTTATAGAGTTTATTTATGGTGCAATATTCAATTAATTCAAATGTTATTTCCCATTTATCTTTATAAACTAATTATGCTGTCATCAAATCTCCCTGTATATACAACCGTTTGCAGTCTTATTACAAAAGAGATTGGAGGAAAGTAGTTAAACACTCTAAAATACGGGTCAAAGTGACACACTGTTGCACTTTTATTTACAGGTATCTATTCAACCGTATAATTATGAGAACGTGCTTTTCCTCTCCCCAGGTGAATCCTGTTACTTCCGATGCAGGAAGAAAGTTCAGTCGTCCAATGTCTTGTCCGTCAGCTGCACGGACCCCCGTCCTTTCCGCGTCCGTCCCAGCAGCCATGTCGGGATCCATGCTTGCTGGTACAATGCCATCTTATATGATGCCCCTCTGCCAGTATGCAGGAGTGTTCCCAGCACCAATGTATGGAGTACAATGGTCCGGTGCAGTGCAGCCTGGAATTGCAGGAAACGCCATCATTGGCCAGATGCCCCCTGTGTGCATGCAGATTTTCCCCATTTCAATGCAGCAGCCTGTTGTCAACCCACCTGGTTCTAATATGAGGATTACGTAGCTTCGTTGCATTTCTTCATATCAAAGTCCAAATTCTAAGTATTTTGAACCCATCGATTTCATGTGTTTAACTCCGTCGGTGCTTGCAAGGCCTGCAGTGCAGTCATATATAGTGCAGACCTCTTGAGCACAGTACACGTTATGGAAGTATGGTTTTGCTGCTGGCATCAAGTTCAAGCCTACAAATGCCCATAGCCATACTCCGCATTAAGCAATCACTGTGAGATGTCTTCATGAGCGTTAGTGAGTTTGTCGTGGCAATATTTGCTCATTCCGCATTGCTGCAGACATTTGTGTTTCACAGTTTTACACAATCTCTAAAATTGAACGTACTTGAACTGATGATGAGGAATTGTTACTAACCCTGCAGAGGTACAGTGCCTTGAAACCTTGCTTTCCAGTTCATCTGGGAAGATCTGTTAAAAAAACAAAAACAGATTTTATTTTCTGATCCACTAGTACAATTGTTATTTATTTTTTGTTTTTTTGTTTTAGAAGTTCTTTTTATTTGCAAACAGTTAAGGTTTACAATTAAATGTATTGTCTTTGGCTTATTTCCAATTGCTACATTTGTAAAGGTAGATTTATTTATTTTTGTTGTTTGTTGTTTTTTTTTAGATAACATTACTTCTAGGAAAATTCCCAAAAAGGAATGGAGAGTTCTGTTTTTAGCATTTCAAAAGCTTGGATTACATTTGTCTTTTTACTTTAAGGATGTACATGATATAACATTTGATCATAGGATCCTTAAAATAAAACCATTGATGGACACTGTTAGATATGTGATTAGTGGTAACCCTACCTAAGAGTGGGGCAATTCATTGCTACATACTGCATCTTGTTTATAAAATATTGTTGCTGGCATCAGTATTTTAATACAGATTTCCGCTTGCTTTTCAACCAAAGGTTTTAGAGCAGCTTCTCGGAGAACCAGGCACAGAACACAGCTATATTTGTTTTCCTATCCATGCTGAATATTGAGTGGTGTATTACAGTTTTGATTTCTGACTTCAACAAAATAGCCACTTTATAAAGCTTTGGGAAATGAGGGCATCATTTAGTCACTGTTGCATAATTGATTTTCTTTAAAATACTCGGCTGTAACATGTATGTGGCTGTTACTGCTGCATGATTTCTTACATGCTTTACCCGGTGAATATTTTACTGCTTACACCGCATCTAATGAGGCCCGCGTGGAAGTCTATGAATACCATACACTGGTCGCTACCAGTGGCTGCACTGTCCTGTGAACCATTGCATGGATCCCCTTTCTTACAGTGGCGGCATGTCCTGATTCCTATGCAGGCTGTGCTATTACACAACCACTAACTGTGTTTCATTAGGGAAGTCTATGTTTGTGGGGCAGTTCGTTCCATGTGAGTTTAGCTCTCTCTCTAACAATGTTTCCCATCATGTGCGCTTGGGAACCAATAAGTGACATTCATCCAGTCAACTAGTTCAGTGGATGTTTTCTCATTAGTTTAAATAATATCTTTCTCTATGGAAACAGTTTGAAATAAGCTGGACCGTGGGTATTAACTTGGGAGGAAATCTAACGATGTTGGTTGATAAGCCCTTTGTGCGCTTGATGTAGCTCTGTTGACTTATTGTACTTCACAGTTTTTCATCAGGCACTGGAATATGAATTATTTATAATTAAAGCGTCCTTATTCCTTGTTGGTTGAATTGCTACATTGGACCTGAAACTCGAGGTTACAACACAGATCATTGGTGAAAAGCTACAGTAACAAATATTAGCGATGTCTCGGATTTTTGTATTTACGCATTCTTTGTACCGTGTCATCAATCACGTCGGCACTACTGGTAATGGGAGCATGTGCCACGGTCACATACTAGCAGTATTCACACTAATGCAGAAATAAGCATGTTTCTTTGTTCCTAATGTTTAATGTCCACTTATGTTTTATATATATTTTTTCAAATGGGTCACTGAAGACTATTTTTTTTTGCCAGTGAAGAAGTTGCATAAGATTATAGGTTTGCACTTGGGATAACACATCTCTTTAACCCCCTACTTACACCCTCACTCTTCGACTCCCTTGTTTAAAATCGCTTCTTCTGCTGCTTCACTTGGGGAATACGCCCCTAAGTGCAGCATTGCACATAGTATACCTGTCCCGGTGAATGGTTTTACCATTAAGCGTTTAGCCACAGTAAATTCTGCACCACTTACAGCAGAACCATTAGTAGTGGTTTGTTAATGGTACACTTAATTAGAATACAAAAATCTGTGACTGAGATGTCGGTGTGTAACTCGGGGGCACCTACACTTCTGCTCCTTCCTGCCATGACATTTTATAACCCCTGCTGCGGGCCTGAGAAGACTTCTGCTGCCAAGCTCGGAAATGTGTAGTTCAATTGAAAATGTCACCGTTGTAATTGTATTCATTTTGTTTATATCCTTGACTGTAATCAATCAATTCTGTTGGAATTGGACGTTATAGACACTTCCGGAGAGTGTTTTGCGATATACTTAAGTTTGTAAGAGATTTCTGTTCTCTTTAACATCTTTCATTTATTTATTTTTCGTTTCATGTCTGTATGCTTCATGAGCAAACATGGGAAGTACGTTCCTCTCTCTCCCTTTGCTTGCACTGAATCTTACCTTCAGAGTTGCTTTTGCCTGTTGTATAGCCCTTTCCCTGTATGCTGACGCAGTCAGTGGCACTAAATCCTCAATATTGTATATTAAAATATGATGCAAAATAAACATTTTGTGCTTGAAAACATGCTGAATGTGTCTCCCTTGTTTTGACCTCATCCATTCCTTCTGATCCCAATATATTTACCCTTGATGTTATGTTTTGCATACAGCCTCAAATCCAGTCCTCAAGACGACCCCCTCTTCCCCCCCCCCCCCCCCCCACCCCCGCAATGGGTTGGGTTTTAAGGATATCCCTGCTTCAGCACAGGTGGCTGTGAAAGACTGTGCTGAAGCGGGGATATCCTGAAAACCTAATCTGTTAGGAGTCTTGAGGATTTGAGTTGAGAACCCGAGGCATACAGCGTTCCTACTGTCTTTAAATCCTATACACTGCAAGATTATTTTTAGACTGATCATATACAAGCCTCAGCCTTCCTGCAGAGCATGAAGTGATGCAGTATGGGAGAGGAATTCCTCGCTTGGAATAGCGTGTTGATTTTTCAATTTGTATCCAAGATAATTAACCCTTGTCCTTCCAGAGGGGCGGCAGTGCATGCAATTTCATGCCCCTCTGGCAATAAAAAGGATTAAAGCAGCAGTCCAAGCTGCCATTTTTTTTTTAACATTCCCCCCCCTTAATATATGCATCAATACAATCCACACACTGAGTAATTAGCCAAGTTGCTGATTGATCTGTTCTCCTGTGATCGATCGGTGATGATTAGGCTGGGGGGCTCACTAGAGGACTGCAGAGGAGTATTGACTCAGTATCTGTGGCTTTATAAGTGGTTACTATAGAAACAAAGGCTTGTTACATTATAATACATTAAAAATATAATTCAGAGTTGTTTAAAAAAATAAATGCTACAAGTATTTTCTCGTCGTACAGAACGGATTTATTAAAAAAACACACGTGGGATATTGCTTGGTCTGCAGCTTTAAAGGGGCTTAGGGGAGGTACTTGCAGCACCACTAACTGACTTCAACCACTCGCTGTTGACGGGTGTAGTTGAAGGTGACGACGAGGGAGGGAATCTTGGCCACACTTCACAAAACGAAGTAGGGAACAGACTGGTAACTACAGGGCAGTAAGCCTGGCCTCAGTACAGGGGGAAATGAATACAAACGCTGCAAAGAAAAAAATTATTAAATACCAAAAATCCTGCAACACACAATTAAATAGGGGTGTAGCAACAGATGTAGCGTACATAGATTTGGTAAAGCATTTGACACCGTCGCCCGTAAAAAACTGAATAGAAAGTTGTAATGTCTGGGATTGAATGGATAAGACATTGAGTAGACTCCTTTAACCATAACGCTCAGTCGCGTAAACCTCAGAAGAGGGAGAAGTGACTAGCGGAATACGTCAAGGATCAGTACTGGGACCAAAGCGCTAAAATATATTTATTAGGGACCTTCCAGTACTCTGGAAGGGAAAGTATGCCTTTAAAAATGGCCAAAGATCTGCAACCAGGGTTGTCACTATATAAGAGGGGTAGACAAAATGCTGAATAATTTGGGTACATGAGGAATGATGGAGTAGAATAACAACAAGTTAATGCCAAGAAGTGTAAAATCATGTATTTGGGCCACAAAAACCCAAAGAACAAATACAGGATTAATGGCCTTGTAATGTCAACCTCTGAGCAGAGGTTTCCAACCACAGTCGTCAAAGATCATGCAGGTTTTAAGGATACCCCCTGCTTGAGCACAGGTGGTTACGTCAAACTGATTAGCACTAGTGGCCCGATGAGGAAAGCCTTAAAACCTGCACTGTTAGTGGTCCTTCAGGACTGGAGTTGAGAACCTCTGTTCTAGAGCAGGGGGGTGCCGAACCCGGCCCAGTGCTCCACCCCACAACATTTTAATGGATTGCCTGGGGAGAGTGCGGGGCCTCTGTAACTGCCTCTTGCTTTCTATCCATCTTCTCCTCCTGCATCTTCTGATTGCGATGACGCGCCACCAGGACGTCGCAGAGGTGGAGATGCTGGCGGGCAGGTAAGAGGGTGAGGGGGCGCGACAACGTTTGGGCACCTCTGCTCTAGAGGAAAGTGGCCTGGGAGTTTTTTCAGGCAACCCATGTAAATAAAAGATTGATCCCCTGACTGATTTATGCTACAATTCGCAGTCTTCACTCACATTTGTTTAATTATGCAGTGTCTTTATAGGTAGGGTGACCATAAAGTGACAAAATATTAAATGTATTAACCATCTCTCACTCCTCCCGCCTCTCTTTCCCCCCCAACTCTTTCTCCCCCCCCCCCCCTCTCTTACCCCACTCGGGCCGCACCTGACTAAAACGTCTCATGTTGTGGTTTTGACATTGCCGCTCCAAGGGGTTTGAAGAGGCAATTTAAAACATTTAATTCGTACCAGTTTTGAATCGCCCATCCGGGACACCAGGACCAGCACTGAGAACCGGTACTGTCCCAGTGAAACTAGGGTCACCTTGTTTATCAGAGACCAGTCAAACGTAAATTCAAATGTTGAGGTATTGGAGGCCATTCAGCAAGCGTTTAATTTCAATATCTAAAAATAAATAATTGTATTATCTTAATACAGGATCTGTGTGGCACCGAGGCAGATCTGCGTGGCACCGAGGCAGATCTGCGTGGCACCGAGGCAGATCTGCGTGGCACCGAGGCAGATCTGCGTGGCACCGAGACAGATCTGCGTGGCACCGAGACAGATCTGCGTGGCACCGAGGCAGATCTGCGTGGCACCGAGGCAGATCTGCGTGGCACCTAGACAGATCTGCGTGGCACCGAGGCAGATCTGCGTGGCACCGAGGCAGATCTGCGTGGCACCGAGACAGATCTGCGTGGCACCGAGGCAGATCTGCGTGGCACCGAGGCAGATCTGCGTGGCACCGAGGCAGATCTGCGTGGCACCGAGGCAGATCTGCGTGGCACCGAGACAGATCTGCGTGGCACCGATGCAGATCTGTGTGGCACCGAGGCAGATCTGTGTGGCACCGAGGCAGATCTGTGTGGCACTGAGGCAGAGGGCTATCTCCGAGCTGATGGAAATTAATGCAGACACACAACCTGGTAAAACCCTATAATCGGAGGCTGATTTCCCACAAGACCTGGCTATAACCTGGGGTGGGAATTTGTTGAGAAGGGGGTCTTGCCTTCTGACGTTGCCATGCCAAGGCGGAGCTGCAGCAGTAGGGCAGCTATGGTCAAAAGGTTAAATTCGCCACTGCCCATAATGGTAAATGTCGTACACTCCATCCTAAATTAGAGATGTCCGAAGCTTTCGTCTGTTTGCAAAGTTGGTGAAATTTGACAAATTTTGTCGAATTTTGAAAAATGAAACTTTTTAAAAAGTTGTTCGCCAAGTGAAAATCTCAAGTGCCTGAAATATGGGTTTGAGAGAGTCCTATTTGGTAGAGGAACCTTGTGATGTGTATACCACCCAAAACAATAGATTACCACGTGGAAATATACCTGTGAACACACACATGAGATATCTGGGAAAATAAGCCAATTTAATTATGCATCTGAGTAGATATGGATATGAAAATACGTCACCGGTATCTCGTGTCGCAGGTATCTCTCCATGTGTCGTACAAGTCAGTGTTTCGGGAGGTCTAGAAGTCAATGGGTGCTAAATATGAGTCCGGTATATGTATCAGACATTGACTGCAAGTCACTGTAAAGCTGATAACGTCTCTGGAATCCTCCATCTGTGAATCTACCCATGTGGATTATTTATTAATATGTCCATGTAACTATAAAAATATATGGATTGGAGATTACAAACAACCAAATGAAAATTGCCCTGTTAACATGCTTTTCTCAATGGAAAGGCGTATTGTCTCACAGCAGAGAAGGCAAGAACAGGGAGAGTTAATGCACACAACAAGTGGAGATCCTCGGAAGGATGGCGTCTGACTTCCTTGTGTGCATTGCATGAATTGGACATTATGATTAATTGCTTCTTTTTGGAATCCATTCCATTTCTACCTACAGTGGGTTAAGATCTTACTAAAAACTGCAAATCAATTATCCTATCTCTTTATAATCGTGGCCACCAACGCTTTCTAGACATCTTTATAATCTGAGGTATAATGTTGTGTGTATATATTATAAATATGTTTCTAGCCTCTTACAAGAACTGGGATCAATTGGTGTTCGCCAAACTTACATCTCAATTTCTTTATCATTTTCTATACATTTTCCCAAGAACCGGTTTTGTGAATCTAACCGCTTTCTTTACTATTGACCTTAAAATATCAATGTATTAGATTTTTTTTTTCTTGAACCCCTTTTATTGAGTAGTGTTGTGGGGTATTATGAATACAAACACTAGAAATTGACTGCGGCAGGAAAACTCTATAAGCAGTATTGATTTAAAAGGGCAGGTTTATATTTAGACCCATTTGGATTAGATCACCACTTTTGTTACACACAGTAGGATAGATCCTATGTGGCCAGATGATAACGAACATTGATTACACAATGGAGCACCTCAATAACATGCCAATGATTTATAGATGCACAAATACAATATGGCAAGTATTGCCAGAGACGGAAAAGCCCTGACATGAGCACTCAAATCCTACTAACACATCCTATTGTGCCACACACACACACACACACACACACACACACACACACACACACACACACACACACACACACACACACACACACACACACACACACACACACACACTGTTTTACAGCAGTAATACACATGATCTAATAGGAATAAGCGCTTCAACATAAAAGTGGACTGGAAAAGGAGTCCCTGCCCTGAAGAGCTTACAATCTAAGCGATAAGTATGGAGAATTTACCATAACCCCCCTACTGTGTCTGCAAGGGGTCATGGTAAATAATGTTCTGAGAAAGGTCTTTGAGGGCGATGATCCTGAAATGATGGTCCTCATCTGCTACACAGCTTCAGGTTATATTGATTATAAGATGATACATTTCTCATTCCATGCCATTGTGATAGGAACTTCCATTGAATGTGCCTGTGGGATGTATATGCAAATACTTTTGAGCAATCACTTTATTTTGCTCATGCATTTGTTATTTGAAATAGTGTATCTCCTTAAACTATGATGGGAAGACAGAAAGAAGTCGGACCTTATTCTGTATTGTCAGATAATCCTCATTGAGATCAGTTGTGATTTTTGCCTGAGAATGGCCACTTTGGATAATATAGAATTACCCACCTGGTGTTCCTTATTTATTGTTCTAAACGTTTTGCTAGTAACACGTTGAGATGAACTCGGACAATTTTGGAATGAAACATCCTATTGCTTATTTCTTCACGTTTTATTCACCTATGCTGTGGACCAATATCAGGGAAGCGAGGAAGCTAAAAGGTGACAAAGTTACAAATCTGCATAGTATGAAACAGAATGAATAATTGTATGTTTCGGCCCAGGTTACGTGATAATGGTAGCACAGTATATTCTAAAGGTAATAACAGAACATTAACCCAGTTTTACTCCCGTTAGAAATAACGTACATTAGTGAAGATATATAATGAGCTGTAAGTATAAGCACACTATATTCACAGAGGTTCATTAAGGTTAACACTGGGAAATAATGTTGCCTTATTTAAGTCATACCTGGCGTTACTCCAATTGGGGCCCCCGAAATCGGCCTTGCAGTTTGACGGACTAGAGCAGGCTTCCCAGAGTCACCTGCTTCATGTGGACAGATTGAGTTCCGTGTTTGCAGCTTCAGCTCTGTCATTATACAATGAATTTCAGCCTAATAACATGAATCAACATCCACTACCATAGCTGCCAAATAAAGAAATCTATAAACACAATATAATTATCTGTAATCTAACGCAACATTGCTTGTTTTCTAGAGGCTGAGGCCATGAAAGATGATGAGGATCGACGTTAACCAGAAATATGATGGTCGGCCACTTTCCATTCTCCGCTCCGTGATTTTTCCCTGGATTATCATTAAGGAAGAGACTGCAACTGATTACCTAATACCAACATTCGTTCTATTCCAAGTGCGGACAGAAGAGGTGACATTATTGTAAAAAAAAGTCATGGTGGCATTTTTGACAATACAAATGAAACAAGTTATTGTGTGAAGATGAGCAGTATGCTTCCATGCTGTTGGGATTCTTAGTAATATTACTTTGAACCTTGTTACAGTATTTGCCTTTGTGGCAATAAGCTGGTTTACAGAAAAAAGATTGTTCCGACATCTGTTTTCATGTCAAATAAATGAATCACACGACTGAAAAGTCAAGAAGTTTCCCATACAAAAACTCAGAGGACTGAAACTGACGTGAGATGTGTGAAGTTGTCCAATTTCATTTTGTAAATGCATATTAAAAAAATATATAATTAAGCAAAAAAGATAAGTTTGAGCAAAGTATACTGAGTTTTGCTACATTGTTCTGACTTAACTGAACATTTGCAACAGTAACAAACGTTACCAGTGTTCTTGAACGAAGGGTAAAATATATATATATATATACACATATACATATACTTTTACCAAAAACATTTGAAAAGTGAGGGATATCATTCTTCAGTAAGATGTTCACTTTTTAAAAATGTTGGCTTTTTACATTTTCTTTTCTGAGGACCAAAAATGGCTACATTTAGAGAACAAAGGTTTCACCCATCCACACGATCGTCATAAAAAAAAAACCAGAGTGAGCCAAAGAGAGGTAGTTGTATAAGTGCTGAGTACACTGTGGATGCTATATAAAGATATACAAAAAACATACATATAATACATAAACATTCTGAAGGATGCTTTGTTCCCCACAACTTCCTGAATTAGGGGAATGTCGTGCAATTTACAGTATGAGTATCATAAAGACATTTATCTTATCTATTGGCCATCATGGTCAAGACATATTCCTTATTTATGGTCACTGACGGCCTCCATCGTGGGCGCCGGTAGACGCTCCACCATTCACATGGCCGCTTTTCAAAACTCCTGTGGCCTGCAGGCCAATAGGAAGTCGTGATGTCACCTGGCCCGGCTTCCTATTGGCCCATGTGATGCAGGAGCTTTAAATTGCAGGAGATACCGGCACCCCCTGCTGCGGTAAGTATCTCCGGAAGAGGGGGTCCCAGGAGCTGAAATGAATGGGGTTCAGCTCTGGAGACCCCCTGCTTCAATTTTGTATTAAAAATACAGCAAAAAACAGCTTGGGTTGCTCCTTTTAACTCTTCAGCAAAGGCGCAGAGACATCAAAGGACATGATGAGCGGAGTTTGTGGTTTAAAGTTACCGTCCAGGTAACAGTGTAATAGTTGTGTAACATTTACATGTCTGGTAAATACACCTGTGGTATCGCTAACACCTGCGCTCAGATCAGTACTCCCATATTTCATACGACTAAAAGGTCAAATATATTAAACTGCGCATACAATGTCTTTATACATAATGTGAAAGGCTACGATTATACCAGGAGCTGCTGGGCGGCAGCGCGATGCGGCAAAGCGGCAAGTTGAACTGCAGGCAGGAGGAAACGGGGAGGCATGGCGGAGGCGTGGCCGCGAGGAGCGGATCACCCTCATTGGCTGACCCACTGACTTAATGCGGCTGTCGCCGGCCAAGAACAAATTCTGATGTCTGCTCTCCAGCCTGCCGCCCTGCAGTTCCAGGAGGCGCGCACGTCACTCGAGGTATGTTTACCTTTAATAGGATTTCTTCATTTTGTTTTTGAGCCGCGTGGCATCGCGCCATCCGATGCCGGTGGTTTTTGGTATAATCACGACCTAACTCTGTTCACTTAATGTACCCATGTATTTGTAACCATGTATTTGTCATCATAACCCTCTGCACAGGACGTACATGAAAACGAGCGGTAACTCTCAATGTATTACTTCCTGGTAAAACATTTTATAAATAAATAAATGAAGAGGAGATTATACAAGCGCTCCTCAAACTAAAACTTAGCAGCCAATGTGGACCCGACTTACTACAATCTAGGTTCCTACGACTTGGTGCCCCAGCCATTGCCAAACCAATTGCGTCCATAGTCAACTCTATCCTGTCTGCAGGCCATATCCCTAAGACCTGGAAAACTGCCAGAGTTGTCCCAATCTTCAAAAGTGGGGACAAAAACACTATCTCAAACTACAGGCCAATCTCACTTTTCCCAATTCTATCCAAAGTCATGGAAAAATGTGTCCTCTCCCAATTAAGCGATTTCTATACCAAGACAAATTTCCCTAGCCAATTCCAATCTGGCTTTCGTTCCAAACACTCCACCGTAACTACCCTGCTAAAAGTTTGCAATGGAATCCAGTGTGGAATGGAACGGGGACAACTCACTGGTGCAGTATTCCTAGATTTTGCAAAGGCTTTTGACACAGTTGATCATGCTATCCTGCTTAACAAACTCCAGAGCTCTGGAATAAGGCAGCATGCTTTAAACTGGTTTCAGTCCTACCTATCAGGAAGATCCCAACATGTGTCCATCTCAGGCTCTAACTCCTGGATATCACCTGTGGTGTCCCGCAAGGCTCTGTTCTGAGGCCCCTACTCTTTTCAGTGTTCATTAATGATCTTCCCACAGCTTGTAAGGAAGCCTCAATACACATGTATGCAGATAACACAATCCTATATGCACACAGCCATAGCCTCTCTGACCTTCAACACATACTTCAGTCTGACTTTTTGAGACTCGAAAACTGGATTTCCCAAAACAAACTGTTTTTAAACACTGACAAGACTGTAACAATGGTATTTGGGATCAAGACTAAATTTGTAAAGCTTCCAGTGACTGAGCTCCTGATTAGAACCAACGCTAACACCACCCTAACACCTGTCACTAGTTTTAAATACCTGGGCTTATGGTTCGACTCCCACTTAACATTCGGGATGCACATTGATACCCTGACAACCAAGACCTATGCCAAACTAGGGGTACTTTACAGGAACAAATCCTCCCTAAGTCTCCTGGTCAGAAAGCATATCGCACAGCAGATGCTAATGCCAATTATTGACTATGGAGACATAGTATATGGCTCGGCACCTCAAACCCACCTTAGCAAACTTGACACCCTCTACAATTCAATTTGTCGTTTTGTTCTCCAATGCAACTACAACACACATCACTGCGAAATGCTCAAAGAACTAGATTGGTCATCACTAGAGTCTAGGCGCAAAGTTCACCTTTCCTGTCTTGCCTTTAAATTCTTCATGGGCAAGCTACCCAGCTACCTGAACAAGCTCCTCAGCCCTACCACATGCAGCACTTATCACCTGAGATCAGACTCCAAAAGACTGTTCATGGTCCCAAGGCTCAACAAAGTATCCGGACGTTCCTCCTTCTCCTACCGTGCACCCCAAAACTGGAACAACCTACCAGAGACTCTCACATCCACCACCAGTTTAAGTTCTTTCAAATCTAAGGCTGTCTCACATTTTAATCTGGTCTATAACTGTTTCATACGCTCATAATATATTTTTTCTTTAACTGTGCATGCAATGTCTTGTATATAATGTATACCCTGTTCATTTATGTAACTGTACTTGTAACCATGTATTATTTGTCTTAACTCTGTGCCCAGGACATACTTGAAAACGAGAGGTAACTCTCAATGTATTACTTCCTGGTAAAATATTTTATAAATAAATAAATGACATTGTGGTCCATATTTACTTAGCGGTGCTAAGCCTTAAGACCCCTAACAACCTAGTCAAGTGAATGAGCTGTAAGGTGCCATGGCTTGGCACTGCATATCTAACCCCGTGTAGCTACATCTGATTAAAGGATGCCCTGGAACAAAGAATGGAAACACATTACGTCTAATAAAGTAATCTGAAGCTGCCTTAGAGGGATGAAAGTTCATAGTCCTGTACGTGCATCTGTTTACCAGTAGAGGGCTGCCTTGTTTTATCCAACATGGAAACATGGAACTGGTTTAGTAGTAAATAAACACGACCGATCCCGAGGAGGTGACCCCACAGACCGATCCTGAGGAGGTGACCCCACAGATGGGTCCCGGCTTTGCCACGTGCTTGTTGAAAATTTCTGTAAATGGAAATTGTGTTGGGAAAGATAATGAGCTGGTGTTTATTGAAGGTGTATCTCAGGGATGCCAACTCCAGTACTCAAGGGTCTCTGGCCAGATATTAGGGATATCCCAGCTTCAGCACAGATGGCTCAATCATTCTGATAACCATCTATACTGAAGCAGGGTACCCTTAAAACCTGACCCATTGGTGGTCCTCGTTGGCTGCGCCTGGTGAATCTGCCATCGGGCCCATCGGGCAGGGAAGACTTTGTACTTGTTCCCAACATTTTTCTAAAGTTGCCTTGTAAAATCTTTCAGTATTTTTCTAATAAGATGATTTCCCATAATATTAGATACAATAACAAAGGTATTTGTTTCTGTATTAAATGACATCCAATGTATCCGTTGGAGAGAGATGTCAACCTCCACGGATTGAAATCTACAACATTTGGGGGGAGGGGGTTGGAACAAAACGTAACATTTTAAAGTAAAAGTTCTGACATTTATTAGTGAGCCTCTATTGAGGTCAGGGCCGGTGATGGGGGAGAGCCGGAACAAGCGCCCCGGAGCTGGTAGCTGCAGGGGGGCCTGGCTGGCTGGTGCTGGAAGTTGGATTTAAGCGTCCGGCTGCCAGGTCTCTAGTTGCTGCCGCGCCCTTGCTCTCCCATGCTGATGCAGGCTTAGCTCACTCTCCCATGACTGAGCTCAGCTTCCGGCGCACACCGGCATGAGAGGGAGGCCCGCATCAGCGTGGGGGAGCCACGGCCCATTGGCAACCAGAAGCCTGGCAGCCGGACAGTTGGGCCCGACCTTGGCCGAGGCCCCATTTCTTATGCCAGTTGGCCCTCTGCAGTCACTCGCAGGAGGAGGGCCTGGCACAGGAGAGTCTGACACTGAGCCTCTGATTGAGCCACCTTTGCTGAAGCTAGGATATCCTGAAAACCTGACCTGTTGGGGGTGGGGGGGAATTGAGGAATGGAGTTGAGCCCCCCTGTTCTACATCAGAGCAAAAATGGTACTTTAGTATTAGGTAATACATTTTCCCGTTGGACTAATAACTGATCTATTAGCATAAACTTTTCAGAGTTCTACTCTCATATTCAGAGCAAGCAATACCCAACCTGAACTAATCCTTTTCCCCATCAGACTCTGAGTTGGAGAAACACATTACACAGTGATGTGTTTCAGTAAATTGACTGAATTTTCCCCCAATCTGTGTGATTGAGGGTAATTTGGGCTGAATTTTGTGTGGCAAAAATCCTTATCCCTGGCAAATTGTGGCCCATTATCACTGAAGACTTCATCTACAATACTATGTCTGGCAAATATGCACTTAACACACTACATGCTATGACAGAAGAGCCACCAAATTAATAAAGGGGATGGACAATCTAATTTTTGAGGAGAGGCTTGCTAAATTAGATTTATTTACATTAGAAAAGAGACGTCTAAGAGGGGATATGATAACTATATACAAATATATTCGGGGACAATACAAGGAGCTTTCAAAAGAACTATTCATCCCAAGGGCAGTACAAAGGACACAGGGTCATACCTTAAGGTTGGAGGGAAGGAGATTTCACCAGCAACAAAGGAAAGGGTTCTTTACAGTAAGGGCAGTTAGTGTGGAATTCATTACCCATAGAGACTGTGATGGCAGATACAATAGATTTGTTCAAAAAAAGGTTGGAAATCTTTTTGGAAAGGTATACAGGGATATACATAATAAATAAACATGGGAAGGATGTTGATCCATGGAGTAATCAGATTGCCAATTATTGGAGTCAGGAAGGAATTAATTTTTTCCCTTATGAGATATCATTGGATTATGTGTCACTGACAGATCTATAGTCAAGCCATACGATACAACCGGATATGCACCGACACAGCAGACAGAGGCCAGCGGATTACAGCCTTGAGATCGGATTTCATAAACCGTGGATATAACCACAGAATTGTAGACCAGTAAATCCACAAAGCCACCAGAATACCAAGAAGTGTTCTCCTTGAATACAGACAGAAAGAGACAAGCGACAGGGAACCTTTTGGTGGTCACATATAATCCACACCTAGAAGCCCTACGCAAGATCGCCAGGGAACTACAACCCATTCTCCAGGAAGATACAAGACTGCAACAGGTCTTCTTATTATCATACAGAAAACTTCATAATCTTAAGAAAATTATGGTGAGGAGTAAAGTACAACTGAACGCGGGACAAGACTATGCCAAGACGCAAGATGCAAAACCTGCACAATGCTCCACACAACGGGCACAATACAAATACCACACAGGAATCTGGTGTACAAAATCAGAGGAAAGTTCACCTGTTCCTCCAGCAATGTCGTGTACCTCATCATGTGCATGAAATGCCCTGGGGGCTGCTACTACATAGGTGAGATGGGACAGGGGCTAAACAAGAGAATGAATCTGCATCGCCACAGCCTCACACGCGGAACAAGAGCCAGTCCTGTCAGCGAACATTTCTCTGACACTGGCCATAAGATGAACGATCTGAAGGCGGCCATACTCAACGGTAATCTTAGTACACCGAAAGAGAGATGGTTGCAACTGATCGAGACACTTGGCGGTGGCTTAAACCGAGACTGAAGTTTTATGAGTCATTATTGACACAAGTGAACTCTCTTCCCATGAGCGCTAAAGGCCATGTCTATACATACTGCGCTATATGTATGCACACACAGCTATCTCTTACACATGCATATACTCTATGTAATTCCATCCCTATATACGAATAGGGACCACATAGTATCTACACACACATAGTAATGCTACACCCTCTTACATTTCTACTCCTACCCACACCATTGGTAAACACTCCCACTTCATACAGACCTTTTGTAAAGCGCTGTATACTCTGGTGAGGAGTCGGGGGAGGATTCAATGGGGCCGACCGCAGCAGAGGTGGACATGCTAGCAGACGTCTTCGATTGAGCCACCTGTGCTGAAGCATGGATATCCTGAAAACCTGACCTGCTGGTGGCCATTGTGGACTGGACTTGGCCACCCCTGATCTAGGAGTTATGTCAGAATTAGATAGAATGATCCCTCAGTCTTAGACTATCAGGGAAACAGTTTTTCAGGCAGTTGTTCTGTTTTTGAACATTTAACCTCAAGTTACCATGACTCCGGTATCAGCTGCTCTGCAGAAGAAAGAACTCAAGGTGTGTCCTTCTCAACAAAGAACACATACCTACAGTATCGGCTAATGCCACATGTTCAGCTTGGCTTTAATAAGATTATTTTCCCAGTTGTGGTATTGAACTTCTACCCATTAACCAATCTGGAATTTGTAATGTTGCTTTTCCCAAAAACAGGACCGGGCTAAAATACTCTATCAAGGGGTGTGAGTTTCAAAACCAGGACTGGCATTAAGCACCAACCCCCATTCAAGCGTTCTTTTCGATGATACTAATGCACTATAGATCCAGTTCCATGTATAGTATTGTGGTACTACATATTGTACCATGATGTCACTATTTAATGCAGTACACTGAGAATGTGTCACTTAAATAAGCCTCAAACAAGTCTCTGTGTTAGAGACGCGAGTACATTATAGCACCGCCATAGTGTTGTAATCCTGATGCAAAATCTCAGAAAAAAAATCAAATGAAATACACTGGGTTATTTCTTCTCCTTTCAATGTCCACAATACAATGCATGCAGTTAGTTGCAATTATAGCCTGGCGTTGGTCGGGGAACTGCCATTAACATGCTTTAAATGCTTACTTTGCAAGTACAAAACTCCACTTTCTTTATAAATTAGATACATTCTGAGCACAAGGCAAAGGAATCTTTATCATGCTTCAATCTCTCAGCAGATACTAATATTAGCATTTCTGGTATACAGTATCTCTTAAAGATATGAAAATGTGTCTTCTTTATTCTTTTTGTTCATGCATATTAAAGTTTCCTCATGATCCGAAATATTCATTTAATTCTTCCATTTAAGCTACAATGAGACACTGCTAATTCTGTAAAATAATGTATACAAGAAAATCATACATTTATTGGTATTCACAATTTTATCATTACTCCTAATGGAATTATTTGCTTCACAGTCATGAATAAAATGATAGTAGATTAATGGAAATCGACATCACTCGTAATTCATGCATCTAATTTGAGATGGCTAATATTTTAACAGTAAATAATCTCACATGATTTAATCATGTGAGAATGTGCAAAGGTTCATTTGTTCAAGTGCCTTAAAAGAACGTTTATTTATGTCTCTGACAGAGTTGAGTATTATAGTTTCACATACTGTATCGTAAATTATATTTTCCATTTATGATTGTGGAATTTTTGGAACGCTTTAACGCCTTATTTAAGTAACACGAAATATTTATGCCTGCAAGGAAGTCAATATTTATTTTGGTAATTTAAAAGTAAATGGAGAATACTCATTGGGTTTGGGGACATTTGTGGAAATGTGTCTGTTTGTGTGAGAAAGTTTATACTCTTCTGTAGTTTACAATTTGTCCAGTTTGGTCAGGTCAGAGAAAGAGGGAAATTCCGTGTCTGGCGAATATTGACAATTTCGCAAAAACTTGAGTGCAGCAAAAGTCTAATATTTGCCAGGTTTGTGAACTTGTGGGAAAATGTCACACGACTAGCACCATAACACAGAAAGATGGAAACCTTTCATGCATAATATACGGTATATACAATACAGCTCTAGCATGAAATGTTTAAGATGCACTTTCTCTGTGATATGAATAGATAAGAGTAATCGTTTACATATATAAGAGTAATCGTTTACATATAACACATACGAAATACAGCACATGTAATGTATCGTGTTGATGTTTTTAAGAAGCGTTCTGCGACACATGGTACCACATGTATTATTGCGTGCACGGATACATGCACACATTTGCATACATTAATGGTAATTTACACTGCAGGGGTTTTAATAAAAAGGATCCTCCTTCTCCATCATTGCTGTCATCCTCTCTCTGTCTGTGTTTTTCTCTCTCTTTGTTACAATTCTGTGTATATTTGTCTGGGGTCCATAGTGGAGAATATCATTCCTCTTCGTCTGACTGAGAGCATTTATTGGCAGTGTCTTTATGGTGATAAATAACACCTTGTTAAAGGGTTACCTAGAAAAGCACAACTAATGTGTCTGATTGGAGAGGTATTGTCCTATGCTGAAGACACACAAATTGACTTTTTAACCTCTGACCTTACACCTGCTTTACAGAATAAAGTCTCTGAATGTCTCTCTGCGATACCATCCTGGATGGCCCTACGCCGACTCAAACATAACATGGCAAAAACAGAGCTCCTCATACTTCCTCCCAAACCTGTCCCTACTACCTCCTTCCACATTACTGTTGGCAGCACTATCATACACCCAGTATCACAGGGGTCGGCAAACTGGGGGCGTGACATTTTCTGGGAGGGGGGGGGCACGTCGCTGTGCATATAGAGGCCCTGCGCTCTTCCACAAAGCATTTAAATTAAATGCATGGGGGAACGCGCGTGAGGCCTCTAAGTTCCCTTACCTGGTCGGCGGCTTCTGGTTACGTGTCGCCATGGCAATGCGGCAACAAGTGACACTGCCTGAGTGTCACATTTGACTCCTTCATATTCACAATGTTGCTAAAAGCTGTCATTTTTTCCTCTTTAACATTGCTAAGATACGCCCTTTTCTCTGTCGCTCTACTGCTAAAATTCTAGCACAGGCCCTCATTCTCTCCCGTCTTGACTATTATAACCTACTGTCCGGTCTTCCTGTCTCCCCTACAATCTATCCTAGACGCTGCTGCTAAAATCATTTTACTCTTTCCTAAATCTGTCTCGGCGTCTCCCCTGCTGATATTCCATATGTAACGCTCCCTGCCTGGCTTCCTAGGGAGATTACATCGATGTGATATGTATATGGCTACTCCGCATTGGTTTACCGTGACTCAGGGCGCTGGCGTACGGGCGGCTGGGCGATGAGTTAGCAAGGTTGTATAATAATGGGCGCCAGGAACTTTTATAGGACAACTGTCATTTATTCGTGTCCCCAAACACGGACTGCTCATCCATATATTACAACGTTGCACTGTAATTTATATCAGACATACATGATTACGGTTCTTCCATCAATGCCCACTCTTAACACTTGAATGGAGGTACATATCTTGTTTCACCCAGGCCCCCCTCCTCATTGTTATGGGACATCTCTCCGCATCTCTGTCGTATGACGTTTCACTTAGCAACTATACTAGAGCCTTCTCTAGGGATCCTAACTAACAAGGTTACTATCCGTGTCTATAACATAATAAAGTAGATGGGCCTGGTCTATACTATTACCTTAAGAACATGGGTGCCTACTCTCCCCGAGGTTCCTCTCCTCTTATCCTCCTGGAACCTAACCTTCCTCCCTCCTTAAATATCCGTGCGTGACGTCTGGATCCGCATAGCAACCCCAGGGTGCTGAAAATTGCAGGGAACCCTTTTGGGATGCCTGCAAAACCCAAGGGTTACAAGGAAACCTGGTTGAAAAACACTACTCTACATTGATGTGGTTACCTTAGATTGCGAAGGGAGAAAAAAAACTGAAATTGCAATAATTAAGTAAAGCAAAAGGTGAAGAATACAGGCATGATAAAATAATAGAAATATTTTTGTTATGGTGGTACAGAACAAATTTTTTTTAGTAACTGCTGAGAAAAGTTATGTGCAGAAAGATGTGCTTGAGATAAAACTTAGATTGTAAGCTCTTCTAGACAGCGACACCTTTTCCTATTGTTTTATATCTGAAGTTCTTATTCCCACTATGTGTTACAATAATATGTCACGTATATTATTGCTGTGACGTGCTATGTCCCTGGGTGGCGCTATATAAATAAAGCTATACAAAAGTACATAGGTTGGGATTCACTAAGCTCTGATAACGGGTATCAAAACGCCATCCTGCGGTAACAGCCCCCGACTTGAATATCAGTTAATGTGGGATTAACCCGATACCCCTTATGAGGGTTTAGGGAATCTTCCTTTTAGGAAGATGCATCCAGCGATGGTGCAGGTTAGTGCATCCAATCCGGCACTAACTCCCATGGGAGATAGCGCTACATAAGATGCAATAACCTGCATGGGCACCTGATAAATCTGTCCCTTAATGTCTTAATACCCAAATAATCATGGGAAACTAAGCAGGATTGCAAATGTATGAACTGTTGTTTTTTTGTTGCATGGTACAAATACGAGTTTTTCCTATGCAGTTTACTTCCCCTCTCTACCAATTACTGTTCTAGTTTTGCCAGCCTTATTTGCTCCCCAGTGCCATCTAGTGTCAAAGTTACAGGTTACACAACAGGACATATTTTGCCTACTGTAAGGGTTTATCGCATGTGCGACAGCTAGTGCATCTTTGTGAGTTCCAGTTGAAGCCAATGTTATTGCAACCTGTGGTGTGCTCCCCCTGATAAAATAGTGCAATAGCCAGTAGTGGATTTTAAAAAATGGCGCCCGTAGGCACTTACCTGGTGCCGCCCTCCTGTTCCCATGGCAACGTGACGTCACGCGCTTATGATCGCTCGCGGATGCACAAAAGCAGCAAACGCTGATCGAACATGCGCAGGGGGACAAGTCAGCACGCCACCTCCAAATTCTGCCCCCATAGGCCCGGGCTTATCGGACCTAATGGGAAATCTGCCAATGGCAATAGCCCCCTTCAAAACAATGGCCGGTTCACTCCTTCACCATAATACGCGCCCCATGTAACTCCCCCAACGCCTCCTACTGACTCTCCCCAAGGTGCATGCTGGGATAGACGGGGGAAAATTGGAACAAAATGTTTTGATACAGTAGGTGCAGGGTGAAAATGCTCAGGTTTTGTTCCAAATTTGCCTTGATACATAGACCCCGTAATGTCTGCTGAACTATTACTAGATCACACAGGGATTTGGTTTTCGACGTTCTGCTTCTGGGAAGGGAGATCCTGGAGATGTTTCCATTGATTTTTCATGGTAGATTGGGTGATCTGGGGCTGTTGCTTTTTACCATTAAATCTGCAGACCCTATGCAATTTGGTAGGTTATTCATTTTACATTTGTCCCAGAGCATAAGCATTGTTGCCCAGCAGACATCACTGTTATCGGAACCCAGCAAAAATGCATTCATATATATAATTGAGCATAGTGAAAATGTTTTAATATAGCTTTATTAGATTGACTCCGTATTAAAGCTGGTAAAAATAATGCATATGCACAACAACCACAGCATTGGATGTATCAGGATGCATTCCTGTTACAGTAGTTTCATGAAAATGTATCACATGTCCATGCTGCAAAAAAATCCGTGAAACACTGAACTATAGTGTGCATGCAATTTTATTTATTGTTCTATAAAACTATATTAAGTGGAGAAATAAGTCCCTATGTCCAAATAGATTTTGGGCCACATATACTAAACGGTGCTATGGCATAAGACACCTTCTAGCATGGCTTAGTAAACTTGTGGTGTCTTATGAAGTAGTCCTGATTAGAAAATATGGTTCTTTATGGCCAATTCACATCAATGGAGCCATGAGGCGTCTTCCAGGACAGGAGGTATCTTATTTAGTAACATTTCTGAGGAAATATGGCCCCTTGTCCCATCAACTTAGCTCAGTAATGAAGCATGGACAGATTTCTCTGCTGCATATGGTTTTATAAAATAGTAAAGAACAATTTGTATATTTACTAACGATGTCTCCTTCATATTTGTGACATGGCCAAGTGTTTTAATGGACCCCAAATGACCATTACTGATGTTACATTACTCTTGCTTACTTCAAAGTCCAAACTGTTGACATGCATTCCAACATAAACCATGGTTTAATTCATCAATTAACAAGAGCTTATATAGATACAGAAAAAAGATCATTAAAATATCTTTAACAACATTGTTGAGTGATGAGACCACTTGCCCTTATGGAAAAAGAAACAAGCACTTTGTTAAAATAACATAATGCTTTATTCTCGCCACCACCACGTTTTAAACTCGTTAGCTAGTAAATAAATTGGAAGGAGATGAACCATTACAGTGTAAGTGATTTCCATTTCAGTCCCTCAGAACCATTAATCTGTCCTCTTGTTCTTCATTAGAAATGTACAGTTTATAAAGTAATTTGAAATGGAATCAAAAGAGCAGATGTTACTGATGAGAGTGAGTGACATAGAAATACAGTAGGAGTAACCGAAGCGCAAGTTACTGCTTCTCTGGACCATAATTCAGAATCATAACTCAGCCCATTTCTGCTTCATAAGTACGTCTCGTGCGACAATCCCAGTTATCTCCCTGACTTCTTCTGTGGTTATAGGATGTGATATGTAATTGTGTGTCACCTCATCTACATATCTCTGGTAAAATGAATAACGGCCGTGACAGAGACTCCAAGAATTCTCTTCAGTGGCAGAGGATCCCAGCCTGTTAAAGCAGGGTTCTCAACTCCAGGCCTGAAGACCCCTCCAACAGGTCAGGTTTTCAGGATATCTCTGCTTCAGCACAGGTGGCTCAATCAGAGGCTCAGTCTTCAGTTTAACTTAGGGGTTTTGCTCATCTCAGTCAAACCCATATTTCAGGCTCTGGGTGCAACTCGCACAATACCAACCTCGCCCCCCCTTAAGGTGGCGGGAAAAACATGTGAGTTTTTAGAAGCGATTTGTATAACGGAGCTACGAGAATTCCAGTTGTCATAAAAAATGTGAGTTGGCGGCTTCTTTGACAAAGCGGATTATCAGAGCCAGAGTGGAACCGCTTCTAACACAGATTGGACATGCGAGAAGGGTTTCTAGAATAACAAAGCGCGCCGATCCCATCGGAAAGGGATCTGTGGAGGCGGATTGACACATTTCAGGGGGGGAATTGAATAGTCCCTTAAAACGTCTCCTACATCACAATAACATATCACCCCAATAATATTGCACACAGTTTATGTTCCCGCTGTATACCACATCTTTACTACATAAAGTGACACTGCTAATGTAAATGTCCTTATACACAGAACAAGTTTACCATTTTATGATCCAATTCTTCATATCCCCCCAAAAATGAAAAATCAGAACATGAAGGTTTACTATACATTAGCCAATTTGGGGAAACAGTCGTGGATACTAGACATGCGCCAGCTGTGGATATTGCATATGTTCACCATTGAAACAAACCTGGCATTTGTTGGAAGTTTTCAAATCTAACCTCAAGGACCTTTATTGCCAAGTGGAGACCTGAAGGCCGATCGGGGATAATTCTGAACGTAAACCTGGTTGGGAGATAAGGGACAACTGGAAGAAGACCGTGTATCGCCTGTAAACTCCCGCTGCTGTCTCTTTAACTCCGAATCCTGGGCTGGACACTTCTTATGTGTTATACTCATAATAATATTTGCAAGGAAACCGTTTATATTTAACAGTATCCCTCTCTGAGCTGGTCATTCTGGAACCTGAGACAGACTTTTAGTAGTAAAAAGGGTTTACCAAAACTACCGGAACATCTCTTTACAACCATGAACACAACTTTAAAATATAAATAGTTTTGTTATGTGGGAAATAAAGTGAACTTGGCACTTCAAACGGCGCAGTTGGAAGCAGGGTAATATAGACACCCATATTAGATGCTATTTAATGCTACTAACGTTGGACCTGCCTATGTGAGCTTCAGTCTGTACTGTTTGTTCGCTTTGTTTGTACATCTGCTCTTGTTGTTGTCCCTATCACATTGATATAACGGTGCACAATAGGTATACATTCGGCAGTTCAGGCTTACAATAAACATCTTCCCTCCCACTGATTATAAACATGCGTTTCCAATTACATTCAGGGTCTTTATATACAGTGGAATTGAACTTCACACAAAATCCTCATAAACGACCTTAAAGAGGCAATCCATGTATCTCCCCCCCCCCCAGTTTCTAATACAGTTTTGAAGCAGGGGGGTCTCTGGAGCTGAACCCCGTTAATTTCACCTCCGGGGACCCCCTGCTTCCGGAGATACTTGCCTCCATAGTAGGTGCCGGTAGCCGCTCCGGGGATCATATTATGGTGGATTTTGAAAGCTCCCGCGGCCTGCAGACCAATAGGAAGTCGTGATGTCACCCGGCGCGGCTTCCTATTGGTCCATGTGATGCAGGAGCTTTAAACTGCAGAGAGATATCGGCACTCCCCCCGGAGGTGAGTATCTCTGGCAGCAGGGGGTCCCCGGAGCTGAAAGTATCAGGGTCCCGCCCTGGAGACCCCCTGCTGCCATCCTGTATTAAAAATGGAAAAAACAAAAATGGAAACAGCATGGATTGCTCCTTTTAATGCTTATTTAAGAGATGTTTTAAATACAAATCTCTTAAATATATTTGGTGTAAAAGCCAGGCCCCAGATCTGAGACCTGCCCAGTGTTTTCTTTAAAGTAACACATGCAGATGCCATCTGATTTCTTCATGGCCAGTAGTGATGGCAAAATCCATTTGCATGCATCAATTATTTCAATTATGTCCTTTCTGTAGAGAGAACTCGGTCTCCTTGGAAACGGCTTTAATTACTAATAACAGAAGGTGTCTGTTTTGTAATGTTCTAACATGTACACATTTATCATTTGTGAAAAGGCTTTTAATAAAATCTATGGGCAATACTTAACCAAGCAGTTTAGTTTGTGTAATGCAGGGCCAGTCCCAGCTGACAAACACTTGTTAGGATTCATTTTCTTTCAACACATATGTGTCTGCGCTTAAAATAGATGTTCCTAATTTTACATTGTGACAGCTCAGCAGGAGACATTTTCATGTAACAGTAAAGACGTGCTATCATTTTTTTTTTATAAAATCAGTAAAATAACAGAATTTGTTTTTTATTTATAAAACTGTTTTACCAGGAAGAAACACATTGAGACTTACCGCTCATTTTCAAGTATGTCCTGGGCATAGAGTTATGATAACAATACATGGTTACATTAAATGAATAGGGTTAGACATTCAATTTAAAGACATTTCATGAACAGTTAAAGCTAATATATTATGGGCGTATGTAACAGTTACAGACCAGATAAAAATGTGAGACAACTGAAGTCTTGAAGGAACTTAGACTGGTGGTGGCTGTGAGAGTCTCCGGTAGATTGTTTCAGGTGTGGGGTGCACGGTAAGAGGAGGAGGAGCGGCCGGATACTTTGTTGAACCTTGGAACCGTGTACAGTCTCTTGGAGACAGATCTCAGATGATAAGCGCTGCGTGTGGTAGGGGTGAGGGGCTTGTTTAGATATGGGGGTAGCTTGCCCAGAAAGTGTTTGTAGACAAGACAGGAAAAATGGACGCCAGGGATAGCCAATCTAATTATTGGAGCATTTCACAGTGTGTGTGTTGTAGTTACATTGTAGGACAAAGCGGCATATTGAATTGTAGAGGATGTTTAGTTTGCTCAGGTGAATGTAGGGTGCTGTGCCATATACTATGTACCCATAGTCTATAATTGTCATTAGCATCTGCTGTGGGGTGCTCCTTGTGGTATAATTATAAATAAAGTGCAAATACTTAAAGAGGGAATACAAATATTCACTAAACATGGTTCACAAAAGTATAAACTTGTTCAATATAAAATGAATAAATCTAATCCAATCAATTAAATATGATATCCATAATTCTCAAAAAAAGGTGTGCAGCCATGTAAAACAAGTGTGTATAATATAGTGTAGTAATTCTTTCAAAAAGTTATATAAGGAACGCACTGCATTGCACTCACATTTGGCAAGGGAAATAGGCGTTAATGAAATCCTAGTTCCAATGGGTGCCCATGAGAAATTAGATACACATAATAATGGTACAGTATATTCAATATTTTTTCAAAAGTGCTTCAACATGTAAGAGATCCACTCACATGTTTTAGGAGATGCTCTTGCTCTTCATTATAGTCCCATGTGAATGTACTGTATAGAGAGCATCTAAGCCAATCCAATTGTGCAATATGTTTTAATATAGTTTCCTCATATAAAATATTTTTCTATTACTCGCACACAAACCAAATAAAATAGTCTGACGGAGTAACACCAATTCTCCAGTCCTAGTTTCGCATCAGCGGACCCATTCCTACTGTGCCCAGGACATTCTTGAAAACGAGAGGTAACTCTCAATGTATTACTTCCTGGTAAAACATTTTATAAATAAATACTGTTGGTTTCACCAATAGTTGTTAATGCTCCTTGGAGGATCCACATCACGTCCGGGGTTTTGGCTGTGCCCCAAAGGACTCCGCCTAACACGTTATACCGCAATGGCTTTTTCATGTATACTGCACCATTACCTGTATCCGATTTCTGTATTCCTCATTAGAAGCCATTGTGGTCAAGGGCGCCAATAAGTCTGGCCCACGGCTATTTGAATTTCTTCACCCTAGTGTCGTTGTCCCAGACTTTTTCTTGTATCTGAACCCATTCATTCTTTTTCTGTCTCTTTAGGAAATACCAAGCATGCATCTATGCATACATCTATCCATACTTCTTTTAATTGCTTTTAACCTTCGGAATTGTCTTCACATTTAGGGTCCAAGGTTCATATAGATAAGTAAGCACAGGCAAAATACACTGGTCAAACACTGTCCTCTGTAGGCAGAGTGGAAGATTCCTGTGAAAGATTGTCTTGTTTCTTTCAGATGCGCTCCATCCCATCTTCATTCTCCTATTGTTTTCATTTGAAAGGTTCCCATTCATTGATACTTTATGGCGAAAGAAGACATAGTCTTCCACTTCTAGTTCTATTCCATTTATTTCGTTCTTTTAGAGTTGACACATTTGTTGAACATCACTTTGGTCTTGCTGAGATTCATGTGACGGCCATCTTTGTGGTCTTCTGAACTTGTAGCAAAAATACTGTAATAGTGTCTTAAACATATCTTCAAGTGTGGTTGGTAAAATCTTTGGTGACACAGTGTCTCCCTGTAACACACCTTTGCTTATCCTTATCTTGCTTGTGTCTTCATGTCATCTAGGTTGAGGTGGCATTCTCTTAAATGTTCCTTAAAATATCAATGTACGCTTTTGTGACAGAATGCACAGTCCTAACAGAGATGTAGGCAGTGGAAGGGTTAAACCCGTTAATAGTGGCTGGGAAAGGGAGCTCCACCCAGGGTAAGGGAACTGCTTACAATGCAGAGACTGCAAGCAGCCAGCTGCTAATCAGCTACCGTAATTATTAACAGTGATACAAGGAACTACAGCTGTGTGTGTGTGTGTGTGTGTGTGTGTGTGTGTGTGTGTGTGTGTGTGTATATCTTGCAGCCACAGGACCTGGGAGCCTTGCAGTCATTGAGTTGACCGTGAACTCCTCTGTATACAAAAGTATTCTAGAGTCAAGTGTGAGGCCATCTGTCCGACAGCTAAAGCTTTGCCGAAATTGGGTCATGCAACAGGACAATGATCCCAAGCACACCGCAAATCTACAACAGAACGGCTGAAAAAGAAAAGAATCAAGGTGTTGCAATTGCCCAGTCAAAGTCCAGACCTCAACCCGATTGAAATGCTGTGGCTGGACCTTGAGAGCTGTGCATAAACAAATGCCCACAAACCTCAATGAACTGAAGCAACGTTGTAAAGAAGAGTGGGCCAAAATTCCTCCACAACGATGTGAGACTGATAAAGTCATACAGAAAATGATTCCTTCAAGTTATTGCTACTAAAGGTGGTTCTACAAGCTATTGAATCATAAGGTGTACTTAGTTTTTCACACATGGCTTCTCCATTTTGGCTTTATTTTTGTTAAATCATGACATAATGTAATATGTCATGTGTTGTTCATCTGAGGTTGTATTGACCTAATTGTAAGACCTGCTAAGGAACAGATGATTGTTATTATGTCCTGATATGTAAAACCATAGAATTCAAAGAGGGTGTACTTTCTTTTTCACACAACTGTATTGTGCCAACTCTGCCAGTGAATCCTATGCAAACTCTTATGTGCTGAGTTATAATAACAAATAATGATTAAAGCACTTCACAATTACAATATAGTGCACAGTACATAGGATTTATTTTTATTTTTTACAGAAAGTCCCTGCCCCGTAGAGCTTACAATCGATGTATTTTTTTGTGCCTGAGGCACAGGGAGATAGTCATTTGCCCAAGGTCACAAGAAGCTGACACCTGGATTTGAACCCAGCTGTACCTGATTCCTGATTCAAACTCCGTACAGGTTTTTACAGAGTTCGTGCCATTACTCACTTAGCCGCTCCGTCAGCTTAATTGAGCTTGGTTGATATGGATCAATCAGGCTGACTGAAAAGGAAAATATCCATATTCTTTCTTCACGGGTTACAAATATGTAAAATTGGTCATTTATAGATGATTGGATTTATTTAAAAAAGCCAGTTATACTAAGTTAGGGAGGGAGCGGGGTTATTATCACAAGTTGGGACTGCCTCTTCAATGGAAAACTATTGACTTCCATCAGTGAGACTATATTGGGAGCTACTGTAGGGAATTACTGATGCGAAAAAAAATCATTGAGACTCCTAGAAAATCAGTATGAGTTCATAGGTTGTCATAATAATGCAAATAATTGAATGTATACAACAAAAGACAGAAAAGCCCAATGCTTCATCCAATTTAACAAAATGTGTAGTAATAAGTATATAGTTGAATACTTCAATAATAATATTCTCATGAATGGGGTCATTTAGTTAAACCCTTTGGCCAAAGCGTTATAAGCCTGCAAGCCAACGTCAAGGCATAACCAAATTTGCAGGTCCTAACACTAAAATGTGAACCTTCTCTTTTACCTCTGTAGGAGGGAGAATAACTGCAGTTGGTCTTGTCCATACAGCAAAATTAAACAACCTTCTAAATTATTATTTTTTAATATTTTGCTGAATGGAAAAGACCCCCTGCGGCTATTCTCCCTCCTACAGAGGTAAAAGCGAAGGAGCGCAGTTTAGTGTTAGGACCTGCAAATTTGGTTATGCCTTGACGTTGGCTTGCAGGCTTATAACGCTTTGGCCAATGAGTTTAACTAAATTACCGTTATTCATTTTATTATTTTTGAAGTATTCAACTATATACTTATGTAACGGGTATTCCACCCCACCCAATCTCATATATAGTGTGGGTGAGTAGAACATGTAGTGTTACCGGTGTGGTGCGTATACCTGTAGGCTCACAGGAGGTCTGAGCCTCCGCTAATGAGAGCCTGGGGTGAATCCTCTGGAACGAATCTTCTTTTACAGCGCCTCCACCTATGTAGGATTCTATGGACGTGTAGAATGACCCTACATAGGAACCCAATCAGAAACCATACACACAGTGATTATAATAACTAAGGGCTTTACTTATGAACATAGAACATATCATCGCCTTTACATAACCTCATAACCGGTGTCCCTCTCACGAGGAGACACTACCCGTGACGTCTCGCAGGACGTTTCCCCAACACTAGGTGATCCCACCCAGTGTCCAGTGAAACCCCCACACCCAATGTCCCGTACTCCTACGGAGATAGTCAATGGGTGACTGCGCAGTCACTAAAACCTCTAGGCCTGTTGGTGCACATGTGATGACATAATACCTGCCGAGCACTCCGGTGCTCGGGTCAGCAACAAGCTTCTAAAAGGATCAGTCGAGTGATGCCTCCTTCTGATCCTCCACTGCACTCCTTGTACGTGGACCGCTCGAGCGGTCCCCTCGGGAACACAGTCTCTGTGGACCCCAACGTGGGTCCAACCGCTTTCCGGGAACAGCAACCGCCGCTATCCCTATCTATCCCTAACGGGCAGTAGCGTGACAGGAACCCTAACCTAGGGCCTGTCCCTGATGTACTGCAACCTGAGGTGACTTGGGGAAAACTCCTAGGGCCTGCGGGGTTAATAACCTACCCCCCCTCCCCTACTACCCCAAGTCCAGACTACTCACTAACCACTAGCTCCTAACTCACTAATCCTAACGCGCCTGCAGACAGTAACACACACTGCACTCAGTACACGCAGCGTCACATGCAACACTCAACACAGCAACCTGGAACCCGCAGCAAACACACTGCACACACTGTGCCTATTTGCCAGTGCGCACAGCACTACCCGCTGTGGCACTGCCAAACCTGCACCTTACATACACTAAGGGTGACCTCCCTATCTAGGGCCGTCCCTTTTCAGTTACCCACTAACCTGGTGGGGAGTTGGGGCCTACCTGGAGGGTGAGGGTACCTATCTGGATGCAGGAGCTGCACTTACTCCCTGCATCCTTCCTTCCCCTTCAGAACCTCTGCTCCAACTGACTCACGCAGCTCTCTGCCCGCGAAATGTATCCAATTCCCCTCAGACTCTTGGCCCTCATTGGCCACACTGTCCCACCTGGTGTGCCTGGCCCTAAGCCTCATGGGAATTGTAGTCCCGAGGCCCTTACTATAACATGGGGGCCGCGTGCGCTCCTCCCCTCTGCCTACACTAACTCCTAATGGCCGCCGCAACCCTTCCTGAGCTATCCCTACTCTCGCGCGACTCTCCTGCGCTTTCCCTGCCCTCACGCAACTGTTCCCTGGCTCTCGCAGCCTCCCTGCGCATGCGCGACTATCTCGGGCCGCCGGGGACTCACTGCGCATGCGCGACTTGAAGCGCAATGGCGGCGCCCTGCTCTGCGGCCGCCGGGACCTTAGAGATGCGATCGCGGCCCTAGCAACGGCCCGATCGCGTCCCCGGCAACCGGCCGCAGGCAGGAGAAGCCGCGCTGCTCCCTGCTCCAGCCCCCACCCTTGGAAGCAGCTGTCGGGTCCGTCGCTAGCTCCGGCGGCACCCGCGATCGTGCTGCACGAAGGTAGGGGGGTCTCAAGGAGCTGCTGGAGACCAGGGTTACACTTATTACTATATATTTTGTAAAATTGGGCTTTTCTGTCTTTTGTTGTATACATTTGGCCACGCTCAGTAGCACTCCTTTTGATATATATATATAATGTGGTGGGTGTTGGGGTTTTGAGCTTGCTGGGAATGTATGTTTGTTAAATAATTGAATGTACCTGAAACATTTTTGGGGAATATTTAGGGATTCATATCATAGCATAAACATTTAATGTTGTTTTAACCTAAATACAGACAATCAATAGAACGTGAGTTTGTAACTAAAAACGTTACCATGCCAATATCAGATGCATTAAAACAGCCGTTTGTCATGCAGCATTTGTAACGTTGACCGTTAACTATGCATAGGTTTCCAAGCAACAATGCTCTGGTGAATTGGACTTGTGGAAATCAAGCTTGCATAGAGAGTAAAAAGCAGTAGGCCTCACAAAGAAAGAATGTGTGCAAGAGAAAGGGAACAAGCAGAGAATGCTAATGCCTTCTTAGAGCAGAAAGGCAACTATCTTATACACCCTCAAAGTAATGTTTCATCAACAATTTCAAGGTACATTACAAGGTACGCTATATATAATTTAAATGTCAGTAATTGAAAAGCATTGTCGTTTCTACTTTAAATGATAAAATTCTGTGTGTGTTTATAATCAGTCACTGAAGGTTACGGTGAGTAAGAATCTGCGGGGTGTACTGTATAATAATAACGTTATTTCATAGAGCACTTTTCTCCCAAAGCACTCAAAGCGCTTCACAATTACAGTATAGTGAGCGGTGAGCAGCAATGTACATAGGATTTTTACAGGCAATTTTGAGCAAAAGTAGGACATTTTCATCCTGTACCTACTGTATGTATCAAACCATTTTGCGCCAATTTTTCCTTGTCTGCCCCATCTTGCTCCATGATGAGTCAGTAGGAAGAGTTGGGGGGAGTTACATGGTGCACAGATTATAATGAGATGTATCACATTCTGCATCTCTGTCCCAGCATGCACCTTGGGGAGAGTTACATGGTGCACAGATTATAATGAGATATATCACATTCTGCATCTCTGTCCCAGCTTGCACCTTGGGGAGAGTCAGTAGGAGGAGATGGGGAGAGTTACATGATGCACAGATTATAATGAGATGTATGACATTCTGCGTCTCTGCCCCAGCTTGCACCTTGGGGAGAGTCAGTAGGAGGAGTTGGGGGGGAGTTACATGGGGCACAGATTATAATGAGATGTATGACATTCTGCGTCTCTGCCCCAGCTTGCACCTTGGGGAGAGTCAGTAGGAGGAGTTGGGGGAGTTACATGGTGCACAGATTATAATGAGATGTATCACATTCTGCGTCTCTGTCCCAGCTTGCACCTTGGGGAGAGTCAGTAGGAGGAGTTGGGGGGAGTTACATGGTGCACAGATTATAATGAGATGTATCACATTCTGCGTCTCTGCCCCAGCTTGCACCTTGGGGAGAGTCAGTAGGAGGAGTTGGGGGAGTTACATGGTGCACAGATTATAATGAGATGTATCACATTCTGCGTCTCTGTCCCAGCTTGCACCTTGGGGAGAGTCAGTAGGAGGAGTTGGGGGGAGTTACATGGTGCACAGATTATAATGAGATGTATCACATTCTGTAAGGCTGCGGTCCCAGTCACTGCTACAGTGCACACCTCGGCGTGCGCTGTGCGTGTAAGCACCGCCCCTCGCAGTTTTTTTTAACCAATGGAATTTAGTTCAGAACTGGCGACGGAGGCCACACCCCCGCAAAACCCCGACCACGCCCCCTCCCGTCGCAATCTCCCTCTCTCCCTAAAGACCGCAGATCGCGGGTAGCGCTGTGCACGCGCCCGGCGGGGGGGGGGGGGGGCAGGGGACGTCGCGTGTCACAGTGATCACTGGGACCACAGCCTAAGGCTCTGCGTCATGCTTTCTTCATTTTATTTGCTAAAAAAAATCCTTAACACATGAAGGGGTGAAAGTCTAAAATTCTGTATCAGAAGTAAGAAATTCGTTTTATACATGCCACAGCTTGACGCAAAAAACAGAGCAGTGCGTCTAAACACACTTTTCTCTACATTGACACACAGACCCCTAAATGTCTTTCACGGGCCTTTCTTAATCCCAGGCTTTGCCGTACAAGCGGTGTAATGGACAGGCAAAGGCTGCCGAGAAACATCTCAGATTAAATTGGACAGGAATCCAAAAAGTGAAACACCCAGAGTGCTCGTTTGCATGTCGTTACCCAGAGTCCCTGTCTGCAGTTTGACCAGTGCATGATGGGACGGTGGGGTGGCTGAAGCAGGCTTTGGACACCTGCAGATGCCCTCACACATTCCTTGTCTTGTTTATTTATTTATTTTCAGGGATTAAAATATTTTAGAATAGATGTCATCAGTTGAACTAAAAACTGTCCCCCTTCTCAGTGCTGGCAGTTCTGCTGTCCCTGAGGGCCACAAGGTGAGCACATGACCGCGATTCCCCCCTGATGACAAAAACAGAAGCGGCGTCGCCTGATGATGTACCTGTTAGGACACAAGGACCTCTGGCATAACAGGGACTGTGCCATACCAAGTACTGTATATCATTAGAGAACTAGGGATTGTATCTACTTTCCTGCTGAGGTGCTCGCAAAACACAACCATGCAACGATCTTACAAAAATATCCTTTAAACTAAGATTCTCATAGTTATTCAAACGATGCAATTGGAGATTAAAGGCCATGCCTGCTAAACGGTGCGATTCCATAGGGCAGCTCCTGGCACCAGGAGGCACCTTATGGCCCTATTCACTTGAATTGGCCAAAAAGTGTCTTCTAAAATAGCACTACTTAGTAAATAGTTCCCTTAAGACAGAGGAGGGGGGCAACTCCAGTCCTCAAGCGTCACCAACAGGCCAGGTATTAGGGAGATCCCTGCTTCAGCACAGGTGCCTCAATCAGTGGCTCAGTCATCGACTGGCCAACTCCAGTCCTCAAGGGCCACCAACAGATCAGGGTTTACGGATATCCCTGCTTCAGCAGTCGGCCCAATCAGTGTCTCAGTCTTTGACTGAGTCACTGATTGAGCCAGCAGGGATATCCTGAAAACCTGACCTGTTGATGGTCTTTGATGACTGGAGTTGGCCACCCGTCTTAAGAGCTTCCCCGGCACCAGCCAGTTCCGGGCTCGGTCAGGGAAGGGGTTACATTTAATGCTAATCGGGATGTGTGAAACTCTTTGCTTGTTGCACTGTGTGATTCAATGTGTCCCATTGCTTTTTCATGCATTTCTGGCAGGGATCCGAAGAATTGCTACACAGTCGTCACCTAAACGAACCTGACCTGGATGCTCTGATTGATTGTGTTTTTTATTTTTAAATGACCATTTCCTCGACTTTCTACTTGAGCTGTGTGTGAATCAATTCCCTGCACTAACGAGGAGGAAACGGTCCGTAGGCCATCTGAGGTAATTGCTAGAAAGCTTGTGTGGGGAAAGAACTCATTTAATGCTAGGAAACTCCGGACCGTGAGACACACACACACACACACACACACACACACACACACACACACACACACACACACACACACACACACTGACACAAACTGACACACACACACACACACACACACACACACACTGACACAAACTGACACACACACACACACACACACACACACAGACACACACACACACACACACACACACACACACACACCTTCGTTTCCTTCTTTTTATTGTTTTTTTACAGGTTTCTGGGATTTTCATAATGTTGCCGTGGCTTTTACTACAGATGTAGCAAGATTTATTGTATTCAGTGGCACTGCCACGCGTGGAGGTCACGGCACCGCAAGATTTAAGCTGCGGGGGGAAGGGGGGGGTCCCATTCAAAAGCATGGACCCCCTTACAGCTCGGTTTAGGACATTTGGTCACCGCTGGCGATTAGCTGGCACTCACCTCGCCGCAGGGTCATCTCGCCGCTAAGGTAAGCCCCTAACCTTACCCAAAAAACCTTAACCCCTTACTCAAATTCCGTACCCTAAAAACCCCTCTCTTTATCCCCTAACGTCTTGGTGTCGAGCTGCGAAGGGTTCATCGGCTGCCAAATACCAACGGCGTCCTGGTCACGGGCGAGATGGCTGCGACCAAATGTCCGATTCTGCCGCAGCGCCGCGCCATCACGACACAAGGTCACCACCAACTTCCAGCGTTTACGAAGCCTGCACGGAGGAGCCTCTGTTACATGCCTAAAAGAACACGATTATTGTGAGTGTTGCTGCTTGTATGTGTGATCAAACACACTCTTTACACACAGGACTCTTTCTGTCTCTCCCTGTGTGGCCGCTGCGCAATCCTTTTCCTTTGGATCGGTTCTGGAAAACTTCTTGCCTACATTGGAAGGTAACCTGTGCCAAGCCGCCCCGGAGGACAGCGTTTGACTTATTGATTTTTGTTTATGTTTTTCTGATTACGGGGTGTATGTGGGACTTTGCTCTACGTTGTTTTTTTATTGATGTATAATTGTATACATATGTTTTCTAAATTCACTTTATATCATATGAAAATTGGTGTTACATTTTATGACATATGTAATGGATTATATAATTATCCTTATTATATAATTCTTCACATTTCAGTTTGAATCACTAAGAGAGTAGCGCTAGAGATGTTCTATGTTTTTCCGTATATATTTTGGGTCTCCCCGAGTCACATGGACATTTGCAGTGTGTTTTTTTTTTAGTGGATCATCTTAAGAAAGGTTCTGACAGACCTGAACCCATCCTGTAAAGATGAGAAAATAATTATGCAGATCCTGAGGTCAGAGGACCCAGCGGAGTCAGTTTACCCTTCCGCACTTTACAACGTGTCAAGCATAAAACTCAAGACGTCTAAAGTGTGAGTTTAAACTCTCTAAGTATCAGCAAGTTGTGTTTCTTCCTGATCACAGTACACTGTGTTGTTTGTTTTTCTTGTTTCCACATATCTTCTGGACCATCCTGCACCCAAGAGAACCTACGCCAGCTATGTTCTGAATTAGGTTTCCGAGAGAACCCAGGTTTTTTTAGGCTGCCGGACATTTTTGAGACATTATCATTATTTAGATTTTTCTTTGCATAATATATATGTATATACATTTGTTGCACAATATTATATGTCACATACACAGAGTATTGTTCAGTGCTAGCACTTCTGTGTGCCTTCTCTTCCGCATCGCTCCTTTTAGTTATTTACATATGATTATGAAGATTCTGGCACTGACCAATGCAAGCAAAACCATCACCAAAATGCATTATTTTATCATTTGTTCCACTAATAAACCTCTGTATGTAGTATGACTTGTAAGTGTATTCATCTGAATAAAAAAAAAGATATTTAATTAACCTCTGTATATGACTCCCTATAGTCTGTATGATTATTCTGATTTAATGGGACTGAACATTTAGCATTCTTATAAATGAATATGCCCTCCCTTATGTGAACTGTTTGGTAATTGGTGCAGAGAACAATGTAATACTATGGATGCTGAAAGACCTCAGTATCATCCATACACTGCGTATATTAAAGATCTCCGAACCCATTTCTCAAGTAATCATTGGCTGGATTCCAGAACGGGTTGTTCAACTGACCTGTTTAATAAAACTCCCCTTGAAAAGTCAAATTAATTACTTTTATGGCATATCTGGTCTTCGGTTCTGCATCATTAACTAAGAATTGTACAGCAATTAGAGAATAGAAAACTTCCAATCGATGAATAATTAAGGTGTAAACGAGCACAACCCATAACATTATCAGAGAGAATTGCAGTGGACACTTATTGAATGCATTAGTCTAAATGGCTAATCTTCTTAGGCCTTTCAGGTGTGATAATGAGTGTAATTCAGTTGTATGTAAATATTATCATAAGATATGAAAGAGGCATGCAACATTATTCAGACACATGGTGAAATGTCTTTAAACCCTGTTAATTTAATGTAACTATGTATTGTTATCATCACTGTGCCCAGGATGTATGTGAGAACGAGAGGTAACTCTCAGTGTATTTCTTCCTGGTAACACATTTAATAAATAAATAAGAATAGGTTAAGACTATGTATCTGCAAAGTTACTAGCATTTCCATGACGAAAACAGCTGTTTGTGCCCGTTTTACAAGTTATTCTCTATTCCTGGGACATTAAACTTAATATCAATGCACCTCCTGATTCGTAAATGTGCATTAAAACTGTGGGGCAAATATACAAAGATTATATTTGAAAATATTTAGTGCGTCAAAATTTCAGCGCAAAAAAGTAATACAAACTTTTATAAAAATGTGCGCTGTGTATGAAAACTTAATACAGGAGTGGACAACCCGTTTTGCACCAACACTATCAACAGTTTTTTGTTGTTGAGGGTTTACACAAGTTACATAATAGATGAGATTTAAAAAAATGACATGCAGTACGTCCATTAAATTCAACCTATGCTAAATTTAGATGACAGATACTTTATCTTATATTTGTACTTACAGTACATTGATCCACAGGAATGCAAACCAAAAAATAAAAAAAACCCCAGTGAAATATCATCTAATGATCTCATAAGGGGAAAAATTAATTCCTTCCTGACTCCAATAATTGGCAATCAGATTACTCCCTGGATCAACATCCTTCCCATGTTTACTTATTTGGTATATCCCTGTATACCTTTCCTTTCTAAAAAGATGTCCAACCATTTAAAAAACAAAAAAAACAATTGTATCTGCCATCAGTCTCCATGGGTAATGAATTCAATATTTTAATTGCCCTTACTGTAAAGAACCCTTTCCTTTGTTGCTGTTTAAATCTCCTTTCTTCCAACCTTAAGGAATGACCCTGTGTCCTTTGTACTGCCCCTGGGATGAATAGTTCTTTTGAAAGCTCCTTGTATTATCCCCAAATATATTTGTATATAATTATCATATCCCCTCATAGATGCCTCTTTTCTAATGTAAACAAATCTAATTAGCTATCCTCTGCTCATAAATCAGATTATCCATCTCCTTTGGTGGATTTTCTCTGCACTCTCTCTAGTTCCGTGTCTTTTCTTAGGATTGGTGCCCAAAATTGTACTCCATATGGTGTGGTCTTACTAATGCTTTATAAAGGGGCATAATTATGTTTACTTCCCTTCCATCCATTGCTCGTTTAATACAAGATAAGATCTTGTTTGCCTTTGCAGCTACTGCATGACTTTGGGCACTATTGCTAAGCCTGCTGTCTACAAGCACTCCTAAATCCTTCTCCATCAAGGATTCCCCCAATGTATCCCCATTTCATTTGTAAATTGATGGTATATTCTTGTTTCTCAAATGCATAACCTTACATTTATCTGTATTGAATCTCATCTGCCATTTACTTGCCCAAGTTTCCAGTCTATCCAAGTCCTTCTGGAGAGAAATTACATCCTGCTCTGATTCTACTACCTTACACAATTTAGTATCATCAGCAAAGATGGAGATTTTACTCTCAATGCCAACCTCAAGGTTATTAATAAACAAGCTAAAAAGCAGGGTGAAAGGAGTGCTCGCCACAAACAGGACGGGACTGCGAGGTCGTGGTGGAGATTTGTAAACGCGACCTGAAGCCAAGAGGCCGAGTCCGATGTGCAGGTTCGTCGTTGTGTAGGCGAGTCAGGGTTTGGAGAAGTAAGGCAGTAGATATACTCTCTGTGGTCGAGGGTAGGAATCCAGCTACATACCTGTTCCTCACTGACAGGTCTACCATCTGCACCATTCGTCCCAGCCAGGGCCTGCTCATTGAGCAATAAACTCCTTTCCAGATTGTCAATGTCCCTCCATATTGCAAGTTTCCTCTTCAGATCAGCCATCTGAGACTCTAAAGAGACTACTTGCTCCCACTTCCCACAGCGGTATGCTCCCTGGAACAGCTGCTCCAAGTGCACATACATGTGGCAAGATGTGCAGAGTGGCATTCTCAATCCTGCTCATTGTTGCAACTATGGCGTTATAAGTACTAACAATTAACTGTACTTCAATATACTATACCTTGTTTAACCCCTTCTGGTTCTAACTCCACACTTAATACAAACGGCACTTGAAATCAAACAGTAATACAGTCTCACAGATCAGGACACGGAAGTTGAACTGAAACAGTTTCCATGAATCAGATAGTTGGCAAGAATTAATTTTGGTCTGAATTCAGAAGAGTTCCGTCAGAAGGACAGTTGGTGCATTATCTGGCTCTGCCCACAGCCCGTCACACTCCTGGTTTGACTCATGCTAAGAAATTCACTTAAAAAAAAGGGGGTGATCAGCTTGTTGAAGCTACTCATATAGGGGTTAGGTTTCAATACTGTGTTTTGGCAAATGCGATTTCTTATAGGCAAATTATCCCAAGGACAGAAAATACCCAGCCAGAAACTAGGACCTATTTCAGCATATATTCTTCCTCGTCAGCTGTTTGACTCCAGTTGGTGTTTTCTCCTATTTAGTATTCCACAAAAATGTTGTGAGAAACAATACATGCATTCATTTACTATGAAACTCTACCTACTATTCGCCTGCCAAGTGAATGAATACATTTTATGTTTATTCATCTACTGTTAAACGTCAGTTGAATTGTGACAAGGATAACAGTGACAACAGAATTTATTTTATAACACGTCTACAAATAAATATCCATTTAAGGCTGATGGGTACTCTGTAAATCCCCAGAAAATGTGATAACTGACTGCTGCTTTTATACAGGTTACAACCCAGAAATGTATTTCCACTATTTATGCCCATATTAGTCAAATGTGGCAAAATATGCATCAAGGGGAGAGGTCCAGGGGACCACCGTGGCTTGGAAGGAGTAAATTGTTCGGGGGAGGAATGGAGCATGAGAGAGGGAGGGGAGGAATGGAGCATGAGAGAGGGGAGGAATGGAGCATGAGAGAGGGAGGGGAGGAATGGAGCATGAGAGGGAGGGGGAGGAATGGAGCATGAGAGAGGGAGGGGAGGAATGGAGCATGAGAGAGGGAGGGGGAGGAATGGAGCATGAGACAGGGAGGGGGAGGAATGGAGCATGGGAGAGGGAGGAATGGAGCATGAGAGAGGGAGGGGAGGAATGGAGCATGAGAGAGGGAGGGGAGGAATGGAGCATGAGAGAGGGAGGGGAGGAATGGAGCATGAGAGAGGGAGGGGGAGGAATGGAGCATGAGAGAGGGAGGGGGAGGAATGGAGCATGAGAGAGGGAGGGGGAGGAATGGAGCATGAGAGAGGGAGGGGAGGCCTTCATTCCTTTTGAGGCAATTTTTTGTATATCAGGAGGGGCCAACTCCAGTCCTCAAGGGCCACCAACAGGTCAGGCTTTAAGGACATCCCTGTTTCAGAACAGGTGGCACAATCAGCAGCTCAGTCTTTGAGGCAGGAATATCCTTAAAACCTGACCTGTTGGTGGCCCTTGAGGGCTGGAGTTGGCCGCCCCTGATTTATATGTTGCAGGAGCACAGGGAACCAGCTCAGGTAAAAGATCACAACTGTGACAGTCATGAAGGGGTGTTTGTTAAAACTGCTGTTTGTCACCACTTTGTGCGTGGCCTTGTTAGGGGTGGTGGGTGTGGTATGTGTGTGGGTGGTCTTGTTAGGGGTGGTGGGTGTGGTATGTGTGTGTGTGGTCTTGTTAGGGGTGGTGGGTGTGGTATGTGTGTGGGTGGTGTTAGGGGTGGTGGGTGTGGTATGTGTGTGGGTGGTCTTGTTAGGGGTTGTGGGTGTGGTATGTGTGTGGGTGGTCTTGTTAGGGGTGGTGGGTGTGTATGTAGCCACGGCTAAGAACTTCTCCTACTGTTTTTATTGAATCATTTAAACAGTGCGAAGCGACAGACCAAAAGGCTCTCATACACATTGCACACTGGAGGAGATCATTTTAAATACTTTGTTAATTCCGTGTCAATGCCCAATGACATGTGTGACCCACAACTGACAGATGAGAAAAAGTCAGATTTATGGATTATATCGTTTTGGTATGAAAAAGGAATGCTTGTCACAAAAAAAAAAAACCATCACACTTTTCATGGGTTTCATTTTAATTATGATTCCACCAGGATACAGGTAATCCAGACAAGCAGCAAATCTGGCTTTTTTTTTATTTTGAAAATAACCATTTCCATTGCAGACAAAAGCTTTTGGCGGGTTTTTACAATCTGTATTTTTTTTTTTTTAAACAATTTTTATGAAAAATTTTCGGGAGAGGGGTAAAATCTGGCTTTTTTTTAAAGAAGAGTAGAGAGCTTTGGAAAATTGTTACTGGTTTAGCGGTCCTTGAAGTTGTTCTTCATATTAAGATGGAATCTTCGGCTGATAAAGGCTTCTTCAGTTGACATCCAAACTCCATGGGCTGGCTGGGCTTGTTCAGAGTATCGGGAGTTAGGTGTCAACTTTAAATTTGGAGACTGAAGTCAACGCCTGTTCATAGAACTTTCCAATCGGGGCCGCATCATTTCTGAAGACTCCCAATATAATGCCAACATAATTGCATTGTATAGATCTGTGTTCCTATTAATCGCAATAGCATATGAATCCTCGTACCAATGCTGGCAGGCATACAAAATGTAGGTTACCCTGCAGACACTACTAAGGCCACAATTACCAACACTATGATTAAAACAGAGATGACTGTCATATTTAAAGAGGTTTGCTGCAGCAACCAGTAATTCTGGTCCTGAATGTATATTGTTAACCCATCAATCAACACTGCACATGCGAAGTCATGAGGGAAGGCTTAATACAGATGGTATCACACCCTGTGTCACTTTGCATTAACTCATCTGCCTGACGGCTCAATCAGCCTCACAGAGCGGGAAGAAATACTGCCAGCATCAGAGAAAGACATTCATCTGCTGCGGCCTTCATTTTATAAACCACTGTTCAGAACCAGAGTTTGTACAATTCATGGCAATCTGACAAACCCATAGAAACACAAAGACATCGGATGTTTGGCTTTCAGCGCTGTACATTCAATATTAGGAAAATAGTGCTTTTAAAAAAAGGATTTCTATCTTACAATCAAAATACAATACGGGCGATTAAACTTTATGCAACATTCTTATCAGTCCTCCCCTGCATTTTAATTAAAAACATGAGTTGCTTTTCATTATAGTGGTTACACATCAAAGCATCAGTCCAAAACAAGAGTTGTAGGGGATCCACACCTTACCATCCCATTGAGTCTTAGCATAGTTGCTTAACATCTCCTAGTTGCTGTAAAAAAAGATGGCCGCAGGGTCAACCAATTGGAAGCTGCCATATCAGGTTACAATGATGTCACAGCTTTCTGTTGGCTGCCAGAGTGAGGCTGACACTAGAGGCCATATTGTTTCTCACAGAAAATTTCTTGTAAGTGAATTTCAAAATTAAATATATCTTTGGAATAAAAGGAGTGCTGCAGTTCAGCTCTGGGGGATTATATATCTAAACACTTACTCCAATTATTAAAAATATATATTTATTAAACGTGTCACATTGAAGATAAAAAATGTCCAACATCATAAAACACATATCACATTAATGTAGAATCAATAAAAATGAATAAAATTACCAAGAAGGTCAAATTGCTATATTCCACTAGTATGAAAATGTGGAAACAGGAAGAATCCTCAAACTCCTGATGGAGGGAAGTATTAATAGTTTTAATACAAGTTAATCTCACGGTGTTGGCCAGATAGTGAGTATAGATCCGATCTCTGATGGATGGTATCTGAAAGCTCAGTGTGTAGGAGGGGAGAGATACAGGGTAATAATACCTGCAAGCTATGCTCTCTACCCAGCCTATTGCTCCTGAAGTAAGTCACAAAAGTTCCTTATTTAAATTCCGGATACGTATAGAGGGAATCCGTAGTGTACCAACTCCCTTTGTGGAGAATGATAAAACGGAGATTTACCTTCTGCCCGGACCTAACTTTGATCCGGTGTTCTCGTGGGGTGCACACTACTGCAGCGTCTCCCAGGTGTGCTTCTGTTCCGGACAAATAACTCGAACTTACGCCTCTCGTGGGATCCACGCTGATTCAGCGTCTTGCAGGTTGGCTAAGAGAAAGGGTAATTGCCAGGTGTTAATCCGTCTGACTGAGGTCAGTGGCTGTAGTAGTCCCGTTATCTATGACCACTCTTTGCCTGCTCCAATGAGGTAAGCCCCACACGTTTCGTCGCACTACGCGACTTCCTCAGGCTGAATGTCTGTGGAAGTCTTCCCATCTTCAACTAGAGTTGATCACTGTGACGGGGAGGAAAGGGTTAATACCTGATTTGCCATGCATTACTGTTGTTGCCCTGTCCCCTCCATGTTTATTCCCCATGTGCAGGCCATTCCCTGTCTGCGAGGGTAAAAGACAAGATGCATTGCTTGCCATACCCTCTAACCAACACATGATAGAAGATCTTAAATGTAAGGCAGGAGGTATTTTTTTGTAAGTCTAAGCAGGAATTACTTGGACATCCAGCTGTGATATGGGTGAATGAGCTTCGGTATTTTTATGACCAAGCCTGAAAGGGCGGTAATTATTTTTATGACGGAGCCTCAAAAGGCTCCCACAGATTTAGAGTCCCCCTGTCTAAAAGAGTGTCAATTATGAAAAGACCCTGATGCCCATAATGTATACAATACTGGCATACTGATGCACAGCAGATGTCAGGCTTGTGACACCTTGAAGACAGAGCCCAGACACAGTGGCCCCAAGAAATGGGTGTAGCCCAGGTATGCCAAGTGGCATGGGCGTCAACCTGACCCATGGGCCCTGCCCACCGGACAGCCCTTTTGACCAGTCTTATGAATTGTGGGTCACTTGGCTATTCGTGGGTGTTTTTGTTCCCATGAGGGGATTGGATCCACATGTTAAAGATAGCTTTGGCCAGTATATAACTGTGGCTCCCCAGGTATTTCCCAGTGTGATTCCTGAATGTTAATCCATGATGTAAAGATGCAAGACTTTGTTCCAGTACAGCAGCAACCAGTCCAGGAGTGAAGGGGTTAATAACCACAGGACTTTTAAAACCAAGGCTGCATTTCTTGCGCTTGCAAGCAGAGGACAATTTCTTTCATTCCCTGATTCCCGTGAGTGTTGTTTTAAGTGTATTCTGCAGATGTCGTGTGTTTGTCTATTAAGGAAATAAATCACAATTTAGTTTGCAACTTGTTCTGTTCAATCAAGTACCCAGAAATATAAATGTGTTGATAAAAGTTGATGTCATCGTGACAATCACCTCTACCCCAAAGGACTTCGTATAAACATGAAAAATGTATTGTAAGATTGTTTCGGTTCGTTTGGACCTTTGTCCTTTGAGAATAGGGCCGAAACGTTGATATTATAATACATTTCAAAACAAAAATATTAAGGAGCGCCTATTATAACAACCTGCCTAACTGTGAGTGAGTATGCTACTGTGTTGATACAACCAATGGGGTGGCCAAGGGGGGGGGTAATAATAAAAAGTGGATCCTATGTTGCTAGATATAATACATATAATATAAAAAACTTTAATGAAAAAAATGCTGTGAAAAATATTTTAAAAAGTATATTAAAAAATGTATAAAAATAATATTAAAAATCTAAGATAGATACCAAAACAAAACCTTAAAAAACATAGAGTCCCGTTCCAATAAATAGCAACCAGATACAGGCAGCCCGTTTGAAGGGGATCACAACTCCCTTGGAAATACCTATGAGAGAAAAAGAGAAAAAAACAGGCGCACACCTAGTGCATTAAAGTAAAACAATGATTTTATGGAACATTAAAAAACAGACAAATGCCCACTCACAAATCAAACGGAAATAACAAGCAGTTATGAGATTGGCCCTCATAAGCCTCCGGTAGCGTCTGGAACAGCAATCGAGTCTTCTCCTACACACGTGTTGCGCAGTCTCCTTCACCGGAAGTGACGTCCTCCCGGCGTGTGCCCCGCAACAGGAAATCCCTCCGGGAGCCTCAGACTTCGCCTACTTCGTTTTGGCTGCTGCACCACCAGGAATAGTGGAGATCTGCCTGCTCCTTCTGGTCTGGCTTGCCGCTCTCAATACTGCATCCGCAGTGCACTGAGTTCAGTGCACGCCAGGGCGTGGCTGAGACGGAGGAGGCACTTTCCCACTGAACTCAGTGCACTGCGGATGCAGTATTGAGAGCGGCAAGCCAGACCAGAAGGAGCGGGCAGATCTCCACTATTCCTGGTGGTGCAGCAGCCAAAACGAAGTAGGCGAAGTCTGAGGCTCCCGGAGGGATTTCCTGTTGCGGGGCACACGCCGGGAGGACGTCACTTCCGGTGAAGGAGACTGCGCAACACGTGTGTAGGAGAAGACTCGATTGCTGTTCCAGACGCTACCGGAGGCTTATGAGGGCCATTATAATACATTTGTTCACATTTATACGAAGTCCCATGAATTCTGGCTATTGTGTTTCCTGTATAAATTATATTGGAACACAGTCGTTTTCAAACGGTGCTGCCTGAAGACTTTCAATATTCACTGCCGTCCGTTCTCTTTTGCCGTCTGTCTGTTTTTGATAACTAGCAAAAGGATGATTTTTAGATACGCCGAAATTGTTTTTGAAATTAATGTATAGGCCAACCTACATATAAATATATGAAATGAAAAGAGCCAACTAAGTATGGTAAGTCCTCCAAATAAATATTAACATCTACAGTGGTTTACGATGTGGAAAAGGTTTTTTTTCACTTGCAAAAAAAAAAATCAAGCGCAAAGAAGTCTCCTGTGGGATCTTTGCGCTTTACTTTGGTAAGATATAGTCTTCCATTAGCTATGTGAAAGAAATGGCATAGAAAAGGTAGTGCGGATAGCGTTTTTATATGGTTAAAAATGGATGATAGAGCAGTGAAAATACTTACATACTCCCAAGCAGTAAAAGCATTTAGACCACCCAGGGTCTGAAGATTCGCCATCTGGTGGCTCCCCTCCTACAGGCACCGTCTCCCTGAACCTCTCGGCGTGCGGCCGCGCTTCCGGATAGATGATGTTACTGAGGGAGGCAGGACGATTCGCGTTGGTGCACTGATGAAAGAGAGAAGCAGACTCCTCACGGTAGTTCGGTCCACCCTACGCGTTTCACTCAGGGTCTGAGCTTCCTCAGGGGTTCATACTCTCCCCAAGATAGAGGTGTGGTATATCTAGTGTCATCAAGTCGCAATTAAAAAACAATTTGAAAAGGTGCAATTATACAATACACATATTATCCAACAAGTTTCAAATGTGGACACAATGTGTCAATGCAACAAACACATCATTATGCACAATATCTAAAGAGAATATCTATAACGTTATTTTTTTAGATGGTATCTGACTTAGAGGTTGAGGCAGATTTACTCAGGGACCACAAATCTTTGCTGGAGAGGTTGCAGTTGTGTCGGGGATATGGCCCAGAGATTTTGGGGAGTAGTGCAGAATCTGTTACGTGAAATAATCGGGATGAGAATCCCTCTAGACCCGCTTATAATGGTTCACGGAATGCCTCTAGGCAATTTAAATCAAAATTTACCTAAATTAGTATAACATATTCTGACCGCGGCGAGACGTGCAATTGTACAGGTCTGAGAAAGTCCCAAGCCCCTTCTAGGAGAGAGATTTTGAGTAAATGAGGTGCAATCTATGGAAAGACTAACAGTCTATGTGAGACATAACGCAAGAAACTTTCAATAAGTATGGGAGCCCTGGAACTCTGGGGGGACATGTGAATCTCTGAATCAATGTGGATTGAGGGTTATATTGTCTCAGATAGCTGGTAATGTGCGGTGATGTGGTCACAGCGTTATTATATTTTATGAGACCTGGGTTAAAGATGTGGTACCTCTCCCCCCCCCCTTTTTTTTCTATTTCTGAATCCCCCTTTCCTTTGTTTTTCTAAAACTCAAATAAAAAAAGTTACAAAAAAAAGAAGTCACTATGATTAAATCTATCAGATCACAAGATCTGAATATATAGAGAATATGTATCGGATCTAAACCAGGAGTGCATGACCAGGGTTGCCACCTTCAACTGATTGCGCCACCCAGAGGGAAAAGGATTCCCTTGCTTGGTGGCGTGGTGCGGCGGAGTCTCCCGGCATTCTGCTGTAACTCTCCTTCAAACTGCAGTGAACATGGCTGCGCGGCATCATATGGCAAAGGGACGCTACACGGCGTCACATTGCCATGGCACCGTGACACCGCGTAGCGTCATGTCACGTAGCGTCCCATTGCCATGGCAGCCACGTTTACTCCAGTTGGAGGGGGAATTGCACAAAAATTCCGGAGAAGCCGCCGCAGCAGCAGCAGCAGCATGCCACTACCACTGGCCGCCACCAGGCTAAACCCGTAGTTCGGAGGTAAGTACCCAAAATCTGGAGTCTCCGGGTCAAACCCGGAGAGGTGGCAACCCTGTCCACAACTCCAGTCCTCACCCCCCCCCCCCCACCCCCCAAGCAGGTCAGGTTTTCAGGATATCCCAACTTCAGGTGGCTCAACAAGCCCCTGCTTCATAAATAAGACGGAAGGGCAGCACACAGCATGGGGCGTGACATACATGTAATGCCCTTCCCACCTGATCAGTGGGTCCAGGAACACACGTGTGAATGAGCAGCTCCCTGAGATATCTCTTCCCCCCTGGGGAGGGTGGAGGTGCATTTGCTGCTACAGAGCATAGGAAGTATATACGTGTGTTTTGTAGGTTTTTTCCCCACTATAAAGATTAGGGCACTTCTGGTTAACAACCAGTTTTAACTGAACTGTAGCTCACACATAGCACTGCTTAAATGTTAACCCTTTACGCACTGCATGTATGTCACACACCCCATGCTGTGTGCTGCAGCGTTTGTTTCCTCCCTTCTCTCTATATAGTGAAAGAGATATAAGACAGTAATATAGTGGTAGTGTAAGAGCTACTGAATAGTGTTACCGTGACGTGGTATACGCTTGGAATACTTTGGGCCAAAGTATTGAACTAAATGACCCACGTTTATGAAGAAAATATAGATACAATACATATTAATGTACTAAATGATTTGCCAGCTTTGTCGCGTTACGCCTCTTTTTGTCTCTTGTAGTATATGTAGCCCTAATAGGTTTTGGGCTATTATTCTGTCCTCCTCCTGCGCAGTAATCCCTGTAAGGGCAGGTTTGCCAGGAGTAATCATGGGTTTTCCTGGGTGGGGGAAACAGGGTTACATATAAATAAGGTCACAAACCCAATAGCACATGTACACACTACATAGTGGGTTGGAGTTGAGCTTACCAAGTCTGTGTATGTTGATCTTGACCAGATCTATATAGTTGTCCTTGAAGTGATTCATTTTAAAATTGTGATATTTGTGTCTAGTTGGAGCTTCTTTTCCGTCTTCCAGTATACTCTGTCTATTAACGTCTTTTTTGTTTGTGTCTATTTCAAGATTAAGGACTTGTAATCTCCACTGCGGGCGTCCCACGCAAGAGAAGGAGCCTGTAAATGTGATTTCTGTAGGTGTGTGGTCTGACCACGTCATTGGGCCAATGGTTGCCTGAATAACTCCTTCAAATATTTCATGGCTAACAGAGATATGGTCTATCCTGGAATACAGTTTCAGGACCGGAGAATCCGGCTTGTGCAGCCAACACAGACAAGTTCCTCAAAATGCAGGTCTCCTCTAGGACAGAGGTAGAAAGTGCAGGTCTCCTCAGGGACAGGGGTAGAAAGTGCAGGTCTCCTCTAGGACAGAGATAGAAAGTGCAGGTCTCCTCACGTTCACAATGAAATTCTCCATGTATTGGACCAGCACAGAACAGCCTCTGTGATGAAGAATTGCATTGTGAACTTGTGAGTAGAGCTCTACTTTCTACCTTTGTCCTAGAGGGGACCTGCATTTTGAGGAATTTGTTTGTCTATCCTGGAATACGAAACTTGTGGGTGAGAATATAAATGTAGTCTCTTTTGACCTTTGTTTTGATCTCCAGGCATCAATTAGGGAGAACTGTTTCAATAATTGTTTTGACTTTTTAGATGTACTTGTGGTAGAGTTTAAGGTTAGATTTATCTATGTCTGGGTTCTGAACAATATTAAACTCTCTGACAATTAGAGAATCAACTGTGTGATTTCTAAGGGCTGTTCTATAGTGCGTGCCTGCGCAGAGCGCGCGTGCCTGCGCAGAGCGCGCGCGGCAGTTATAGTTGGCTGTGGTTAGTCAGCCTTTCTATAATAGGGCCGAGCGCGCGCGCGCACGGCAGTGAGCGTGGAACCGGCCGACAGCGGGGAAGACAGGGAAAATAACGTTTTCGCGCTGCTACCGCCGCTGTAATGTATGTGTGGTGTTTAGAAAGGTTTAACACAGTAAAATAAGTACATATACATATACACAAACACACACACACACAGTACCTTCCAAGACTGTCGCTCACAGCATACACACAAAAAGCGTGTCACGTGCTCGCACAGGCACGCGCACACATTATATTACGGACCTTAAGTCTCTCTCAAAAACTCTTGATTGGGAGAATATAAATTAATAGATGTATCTACTTCTGGGAGTAAGCCATGAACAATGAAATGACTGACTCATTTTTCAACATCTATTGGCTGAAATGGAACGCCATGTTTAAGATGACAAACCTTCACCTCTTGCTATTTAAAGATGAGAAAAATGACTTAGAATGTTCTTTTAAAAGTATTTGGAGAATCTTGGCTATTAAAATGAGTTTCTTGAAGAAAAACACTCCCTCCCTGTAACCTTTTAAATTCACAAAGAGCGAGTTATTGTTTGCAGAATCAAGACCTTTAACCTTTTTATAGAGAGACGTTTGGAGTGTGGTTTGACTAGTCATAATTAAATAGGTAATTCCGTATATTAACCCACATTTGTTTCCTTTCATTAGATATGGAAGCAGGAACTAGCAAACTGATTCCAGCTTATCGGCAGGTGATTAGGCAACCTGGTAAGATTGGGACACTAATGGTGGGGGTGGAGACAAAAATAAGTGAGGAGAGCTAAATGAGGGGCGGAATGTTAGTATAACAGAAAGTAGGAGGAGTGGTTGGGATAAAAGGTGTCAGGCACCTGTGTATGTATTATTAAGATCAGTACATAGGGAACTGAGCCGTGGGGGGTGTGTCTCCTTCCAGGACCTGCCACCTGCCCAATCATAGGCTGTGGCCAGACAGGGAGCGAGTGCGCTGGCGCTCATGCGCGGTGACGTCACGCTCCCTGCTCGGCCGGGAGATTTGTGGCCGGCTAGGTGTGCGCGGGCGGCCATGACGTCACGGAGCTGGTTTGCCCTCAGTGGGCGAACCGCTCACGTGACGCTCTTGCGGACGACAAATTCAAATGTGCTTGCTCTGCAAGCAGCTAATCGCCGAGCAGGCGCTCGCTCACGCTGGCCACACACATTGCGGCCATGTGCATCATAGCGGCCAGCGTCAGCGCGCCGTCCCGCTCAGCGCCACCTAGGCCATATGCAGTACAGCGACCCCGGACCTCCATTTCCTACAGGAGACCCTCTAAGTGTGGGGGTGGGGGGCGAATACTTTTTTTTGACATGGGTTCTACAGTTCCCAAAGGGTTAAACACCCCGCAGCAGACATCTTCGCACAGAGAGGGCTATGGCCGGGGGTTCTCAGGGTGCCTCCAAACAGTTCAGTTTTGCCCCCTGTGCTGAAGCTGGGATATCCTGGAAACCTGTCCTGTTAAGCGCCACCCTCCCTGCCGGTCACACTGACATGAACAAGCTGTCAGCAGCGCTCAGACTCCTCCCCTTCCGGTCGGCCGCTTCCGGTGCTGTACGTCAGCGCTCCCCCCCCCCTCACCGCACTCCATCCCCAGCCCTGGCTCTGTGAGGCAGCACATGGCGGCCGCAGCCATGCACAGCCCCCCCCGGCCCATCCAGCGCCCCCCGGCATCAATAACATAAACTCCCCCCCTCCTCCGGTCCATCCAGCGCCCCCCGGTATCAATAACAAACTCCCCCCGGCACCCCCTCCCTCAGACTCACCCCCCCCCCCCGCCATCAGTAACAAACTCCCCCCGGCCCATCCAGCGCCCCCCCCATCAATAACAAACTCCCCCCGGCCCATCCAGCGCCCCCCCCCCATCAATAACAAACTCCCCCCGGCCCCTCATACACTGCGCCCCCCCCCCTCATCAATAACAAAGTCCCCCCGGCCCCCCCTCATACACAGCCCACCCCCACACACAGCACAGCGCCCCCCAACAAAAACAAATACCCCCCCCCTCGGCCCATCCGACATCGATAACATAACTCACACAGCCCCCCGGCATCAATAACACCCGGCTCCCCCCGCCCCGAATCAATAAAATAGCACCGGCTCCCACCGCCTCGCATTAACCCATGGTTGGGTCACCCGCGGCCCCCCACTCCTGCTCCCCCGCTCGGGCCGTGTCCCTGATCTGACATCTCCCCCCTGCTCCGCCGCCCGCCCTCTCCGTCACCCCCCCTCTCTCTCTCCCCGCCGCCGCCATGGGGGTGCACGGCTTCCAGGATTACATAGAGACGCGCTGCCCCGGCGCCGTGGTGCCGGTGGAGCTGCAGAAGCTGGCCCGCGGCAGCCTGGTGGGGGGAGGCCGGCAGCGGCCCCCGCAGACCCCGCTGCGGCTGCTGGTGGACGCGGAGAACTGCCTGCACCGGCTGTACGGCGGCTTCTACACCGACTGGGTGAGCGGCGGCCAGTGGAACCACATGCTGGGCTACCTGGCGGCCCTGGCCAAGGCCTGCTTCACCGGCAACATCGAGCTCTTCGTGTTCTTCAACGGGGCGCTGGAGAAGGCCCGGCTGCACGAGTGGGTGAAGCGGCAGGGCAACGACAGGCAGACGGCCCAGCAGATCGTCAGCCACGTCCACAACAAGGGCACGCCGCCGCCCAAGGTCTGGTTCCTGCCGCCCGTGTGCATGGCGCACTGCATCCGCCTGGCCCTCATCCGCTTCCGCATCAAGGTGAGGGGCCCTCCCCTCCCCCTTTTATTGGGAGCTGCCCTGTTGTTTAATTTATCCCCTACTCCCCCCATCTCCACTACTCTCCCCCCCCCATCTCCCCTACTCTCCCCCCCCCATCTCCCCTACTCCCCCCCCCCATCTCCCCTACTCTCCCCCCCCATCTCCCCTACTCTCCCCCCCATCTCCCCTACTCTCCCCCCCATCTCCCCTACTCTCCCCCCATCTCCCCTACTCTCCCCCCCATCTCCCCTACTCTCCCCCCATCTCCCCTACTCTCCCCCCATCTCCCCTACTCTCCCCTCCCCTACTCCCCCCCCCCATCTCCCCTACTCTCCCCCCCCATCTCCCCTACTCTCCCCCCCCATCTCCCCTACTCTCCCCCCCATCTCCCCTACTCTCCCCCCCATCTCCCCTACTCTCTCCCCCCCCATCTCCCCTACTCTCTCCCCCCCCATCTCCCCTACTCTCTCCCCCCCCATCTCCCCTACTCTCTCCCCCCCCATCTCCCCTACTCTCCCCCCCATCTCCCCTACTCTCCCCCCCATCTCCCCTACTCTCCCCCATCTGCCCTACTCTCCCCCCCCATCTCCCCTACTCTCCCCCCTCCATCTCCCCTACTCTCCCCCCCCATCTCCCCTACTCTCCCCCCCATCTCCCCTACTCTCCCCTACTCTCCCCCCCATCTCCCCTACTCTCCCCCCCATCTCCCCTACTCTCCCCCCTCCATCTCCCCTGCTCTCCCCCCTCCATCTCCCCTGCTCTCCCCTACTCTCCCCTACTCTTCCCCTCCCCTCTTCTTCTCCCCCCATCTACTGCTGCCACATTTGACATCTAATGTCAGATCCATCATGTGAGAAGATGGTGGGCCTTCATCACACCAACAACCCTCCATCCAAGGGGAGCCCATGATTGCACCTGCATAGGTGAGGAAGGAGAGTCTGCTAGACTAGCATCCACCTCACCGGCATGCTGTTCCTTTAACATAAAATGAAGACATTTTCTTTCCCGTTTTATAAGATTTAACATTTTCAGCTGGAAAGGTTTTGAAAATGGCCATCAGAGGGGGTCTGGGGCCCCCACACACAGCCCACCTGTCTCCTTAATAGGGTGTCTCCTTATTGAAATGGTTTTGCCCATCATACTGTATTATCCAATATCTCATTCATCAGGTGAGAAGAGAGAGAATGGTGGCCAGGCCTGTCACTCACACCTCACACACCCCACTCTTCCAGGGGCACATACATCTTGGATCAGTCATGTGTTGATATGGTATCAGTAGCTCTTTAGGTCACCTGTCAAGGTATTGAGAATCAGAAGGACATTTTATCTAACCCATCCATTTTCTCATCCACTGGGGTCTACTTAATGCTTTCCTCTCACCCAAAATCTGACATCCCACCCATAAAGGTGAAAAGATTGAGGTTGGTGATCCTTCTAGTTGATCACACCTCACAAATCTTCTCCAGGTGTGCACACATATTGGAGACGTAATGTGTTTTAGTTAATAATGCACTCAAAATGTAACCCTTTATATGTTCTGGTAAGACTGACCGCCAGAGACTCTGCACCCAATCTCAGTATGGGACACTCATTTATTTGCTACCTGGTATTGCTTGCCACCCTTTATGCTGACATGTAATTCTGGTCCAGTACACAAGGTGTTACAACTTGCATAGTACCCTGTATCTAGTTAGCTGTCTGCACCAGGGGGAGAAGAGGAAGTGTTCAATGTGTACAGGACAATCGTGACATGTCAACCTTCACTGCACTCCTTTTCTTCATACATCCCTTATTCCACTGTACACTGCCACTAGTGTTTCCAGCTTTGAAGAGACGAAACAACAGTTTTCTTCAAAAGACCCTGTTGGAACAGTGGAGGGAATCTGGTGTAATTGCGATGCCTTTGTGGCGACATGAATACCTTCCATGATACTCATGGCTTCCTTGAAACCTATGCAGAACTGGATCCCTCTAACTGTTGTGTCCAATACCCGTTCAGTTCTCAGTAAATAGCCTTTGCCTACTGAACACACAGCCCCTCTTTCCTCGCCCTATATAAACAGCCGCCCTGATAGCTTTTAAAGATTAGTAGTCAGACTGAATTATCCCGTGTTATAAGTGGGTTTCTGTATTAAGAAAAAAGGGAGCAGCTCGTTTCCATGGGATTTCACAAAAGAGGAACAATGCTCAGACCCTAACCTTTTTATGCATGGTACAATAATATGTCTGTGTTTGAATTAAATACATACATTAAATAGCGGAGGGCTTATGTTTTCTAAATAAGGGATTTGGCAGCATCTTGATGTGACAGATCTGCTGTATCCATGACATCTGTCACAACCAATATGTATGTTCCATGTGTTAGAGCAGTGAATGAGGCACCTGTTGTGGTTGGTTGAGTTTGCTTGTCACCAAAGCACCAACATGCACTCCGATATATAATACACAAGTAAACAGGTATCTTATGTTCATTATTTGGTTTGCATCCTGTATCGGTCCTCACTGAACACCTGTTGAGAAAATACTTTTTCCATAAACCCCAAGTAGTGCTTTAATTTAAATCCACACACATCTTTTGTCAGTTCAGCCAAAACTCCATCTGGACAAACTACTGGAATGTAATTCAGTGCCATGGGTTATGCAGCTTGTTTAAATTATATTGGGGCATTTGATAAGTGAATGTGGGTAAATTCTGTAGAAGTCAATCCTCTGAACTGGTAAATTCTTAAATATAAGGACAGGTAGATGTGGTTACATCCTTGCATCATGTTCATCTTCACACATTTGAGGATGACATGGTGACAACTGTATGTTCTGTGGCTTACTTATTTTGCATATGTCAGTGGCCAGGATTGATTAAAGTGCAATCCACGCTATCAGGCCTTAATTTGCAATATTTGCCATTGACTTTAATGTCTGGTATCGTAGATTTGGCCGTGATGGCGTGGATCGCACTTTGAGAGCGCGTGGCCAATGTTTACATTCTGTAATTATAGTTGGTGTCTTTGCCGAGATATGTTGAGGTTCCAGCACAGTGATGATCATTCTCACTAGTTCCATTTGCCATCAGTTGTTGACTGAGCCACTGATTGAGCAACCTGTGCTGAAGCAGGGACATCTTTAAAATCTGACCTGTTGGTGGCCTTTGAAGACTGGAATTGGCCTCTCCGGTACTAGAACATCAAGTTCACTTAATGTGCACACACATGAATGACTTCTTGATGACCTATTGTGTGTCAAGTGGCAGAAGTGATAACCAAATCTTCGGAGCAGGGACTCGTTTCCTAAGTGTCACTTTTATGTCTGAAGCACTTCTTCCAATTATGTGTTATTTGTATTATTTGTTATTTATATGATTGTCACACACATTACGGTGTACACTAATGGCACTATATAAATAGATATAGATCTAATAGAATGGTTATATACAAATTGTTTTTATCATTGAACAGAAATAGTACCATACATGGGCTCATCATATTCTACACTGAGTTTGTATATCTGTTTTATTTGTTGCCCAAGGACTGATGTATTGTAACAAGGGCAGACATTTTATATTGTATGTGATAATCTGTGGTGTTTTTAAAATTCCAGCCTGTGAGTTATCATGGAATCAGTATCTGACTTCCCATTGTCAATATTTCTAACCCTGAATGTAATTTACTGTGCTTACGTGACTATTTGCCAGAACGCATGCTAAGGAACTGCCTTTCATTTGTGCAGCCTCAGGCACTTCTCTGATGTTTTTTGTCATTCCCATTTGTACCCAAAGTGTACATGCGTCGTCTTAATAGTTTAATGTGTCTCCGTATTCATGCTGCTGGTATCGTAACACTTCAACACTGAGACATGTTTTCATGTTTGTGCAGCTGCTAGTGCAAGATTCCTTCCTGAAACTATCAGCTTCATAAGATTTAAAGCTAGATGCGGATGCAATTCAAGTAACATAATGTGCTTTGTAGGCCTACAGGTGTGTGTGTGTGTGTGTGTGTGTGTGTGTGTGTGTATGCGCGCGCGATGTCTGACATTTGTTGCCTTTTACTTCTGCTGTCTTTTTAAATTAAAGTGTGGATTTTTTTGGGATACGGGTACTTACTAGGGTCTGTGTATAAACGCTGTGAAAGATGCTATCCTTGGCCTTGGGTCTCTTAGTTCTAGTTACACGAGATGCTAAGTGACCTGTAACCCATTGCAGAGCATCGACTTGTAGCAGCCGATCACTCTATGAGCGGCCCTAATGGTAATAAGACTGCTTCGATTCAGTTTGGCAGCTCTGATCGAGGTTAATATTTGTGGTAGCTTTCTTAGAACATGTGTATTGGGTCTGGAGTTGTTCAAATACACATGCAGTAGTTATCTCAACTTTCTTTATTGTTATGCTGTCTGGTACTTCTATAATACATTTGCGTTCATGGGGCTTTTATACTGTGGGTGGGATAGAAGAGAGATGCAATGTACCACACAAGTCCTTTGTGTAGGCGTTAATGCTTGCATTATATAAAGCATTCAACATTAATTATACCATACACCTTGGCATACAATTAGAACTTGGTTTCAGTCCAACCTAAAATGTTCTGCAAACCATCTTTTTGTGCAAATTAGTTTTTTCTAACCTTTAATATTCATAATATCTTTGTATGTGAAGTCCACCTCTAATAATGGTGACATGGAAGAAATACTCCTATGAATACCTGCTTCATGTCTCTTAATGTGGTGTAAAAAATGCTTTATAAATCCACTCTAATATAAGCAAAGCACCTAAGTAGCCTGTAATTGTGTGTGTGTGTACTGTATATATCTAGATTCTATATATAATACAGCTTTGTACAAATGTAAACACATTTGAAGAATCATTAAATGGCAAAGGTGTTTCCCAGTGTTTCATGCAGTGTTTTCTGTTAACTCCGATATATGTTGCTAAATGCGCAGTAATGTGCATTTCTCTGATCCATACGGATGTAGAATTGTCAGAGGCATATAAATCCTGGAGTACATTACTTAGTTCCTGGTTCTTTATTTCTTGGCGTAGTAAATATTGCATGACCTTCGGAGCAGTGATTAGTAATCGGAGCTTAACTTTATCAGGCTTCTGCGCTCTCGCTGCAGATTATACCGCTCTCTGCAGATTATACCGCAGTGGTAACTAGGGCAGAGGAGAACTTTCAGGACAGGAGGTTACTGTGGTAGCTGATTGTAATCCATTAACCCCCATGCCTCTGGCAGCAATGTAGGTTAAAGCTGCAGTCCCAGGCGGCACATTCACAAATTAACAAGGCTTGGTTAAAAATGACTTGTACATGTCAAAAAAATTGCAAGTTTAACATTGTATTTGTATTCATGCAAAAATAACAGGGTATTGGGAATAGAGGTTACATGGGGGTTTTATCATAGGTAAATTTAGGAATGCTGTTAGGAAAGGGGATAAGGGGATAAGAGGAGGCAAAGATAAGGGCAGTAAAAGCCACACTAAGAGTTCAATACAAACATTTTATGTTGAGAGTAATGGGAAAGGTGGGGGGAGGGGAAATGACCGCACAGGTATTAATGCAAAGTGTAAGCATGGTGGATACTTTGTGATATTTAGCATTAACATGGCTACGTGGAAGATTAATAACCGCTGTACAACATGAAGATAGCTGGGCATGTTTGCGATAATGCAAGATACAATATATTTTTATTTTAGTTAAAAGAAAAAATAAGCGTATCACTGCCATTTCTGAGTTTTATTTATTTATATATCATATATAGATATATTTTTCCAGTGCTTTCATTATAACCTCCATAATCCATCTACATACACTAAGGCCCCTGCCCAGCGAACATTTCAGGCCTGCGTAGAATGTTTGTACGATTTGGCAGTTATCTCGTGTAATTATTTACACGGCTACAGAAATCCAGTTAGATAAGTAACACATTCATGCATTTCATTTCCGGAGTTCTTTGCACAAGAGATTACAATGCTTCCTGGGTCGGCAAAGGGGGAGAATGTAGGCCAGCTGTGAAGTTCTTAGGACATTTTCATCTCCTGGACATACGTCATTTATTTATTTTTACATTTCTCTACTACTTTCCTTGTGCTGAGCAAATGGTCCTGTATAATCTGGATATTTTCACCGGGCAAGGCAGTAATTGAGGTTATTAAATCTTTACATCTCATCAGCGAATGACAAAATGCAGTGTGAGATGCATGTTCTATATGCTGTTCATTTCCAGCAGGAGAATTTGCATTGCAGCCTCTCACTGATGTATATCAAACACTGAAGCTCTCGTTAGATGGATATGTTAAAGGATGGATATACATTTTCAGCGTAAATGAATTATTTTTGTACATATTGGTGAATTAAAGCAGCAATCCCCCAGAAGCCTATACTCGTATGTTGATATCTTGCTCTCTGGGCACACCCAGTTCTCCTTTTTTTTGTTTGTGTGTGTTTATTTTAGTGTTGGGTTGTGATTTTATAGCATCTACCATTGTAACATTTAGACCAGGGGGGCGAGAATTTCTAGAGGGGGCGCGGCGGTTACAGAGGCTCCCGCTCTTCCCCACGGCATTTAAATTAAACACCGGGGGAGGCGTGAGGCCTCTGTAACTCACCTGCTCTCTGCGGGTCTTCGACGTCGCGTGATGGGACGCATCGCCATGGCAACATGCGTCAAATTACGCGGCGGGTCACATGACACGCAACGTCATTTTAAACCGAGCCCTTGGGGGGGGGGGGAAGGGCGCGAACACTGGGGCTGCCGGGCGCAGCTCAAGAAGTTTGTGCACCCCTGATTTAGACTACACTGTGCCTTCTAGGCCTCTATTCCCAATGCTTATATCTCCTGAACACAGCATCAGATTTAAAAAACAAAAAACGGTGTTGGAAAGGGAAAAAAGAGATATATTAAAGCCTTCTTTTTTTTTTTTTTTTTAATCCAAAATTTGGAGTGAGATGGCGATAATAATCTTGTTGGAATGCTGTGACGTGATGAGCCTTTCTAACTACTAGACCAGTGGTTTTCAACATTTTGTTCTGGTTCAGGAACCCCAGAATCCGATGGTGAAATTCTGCGGAACCCCAACCCTCGCCCCTTGTGTCACGCTTGCCCCGTCTCTCCCCATCACACACTCTCCCCCTCTCTCCTCTATACTCCTCTCTGTGTCTCTCTCTCTTTTCTGTCAGCTGGAAGGTGACGCGACTTCCAGCCGGGAGAGGAAGGACGGCAGTCACTGGACGGCTGCTGCTGAGCATGGGAGCCGCCGGGTCACTGATATGTGGGTGTGCCGCTGCGGGGCCTGGGACAGCTGGAGAGTTGTCCCACCTCTCCCCCCTGGCGGCTGTGGAACCCCTGAGGGGGTACACTCTTAACCCGGGTTGAAAATCGCTGTACTAGACCATATAGAAGAATTCAGACCCTTACCAGCCCTCAATCAAATGCTTCCTCTGTGTAACCTAAGAACCAATTTTCTTGCTTTTCAGTGGTGGCTCTTGCATGGTTTAACATGGCTTTGGGTCATTGGTTGAGTGTGGCCAGGAACTTTGCCATGTTCCTTATGGACACTCCATTATTCAATGAGAAATACTAGAACATTCAACATGTTGCAGCTCCTAAATGTTTAGTTTCATGCAGGCCCAACACGGCACTATATGTCATCTGCTTAGAATTGGACAATTAGTTGGTCTCTACTTTGTTCCACTTTTATACGTAGTAAAAAATAACTAGGCTCAACAGTGGGGAGATGATTTTACAGTGTGACTTGTTCATTTTCAGTAGGGGGTTGGGGTTTGAATTATTGTCTCGGTACACCTACAAAACTACTTTGCAACTGAGACCCCCGTAAATATATGTTGGCAAATAATAAGATTGGTAGATTTTCTTTTCACATCTTTTTGAATCGTGAAATAAGCACCGTACCCCACACTCTCTTCCAGAGGAAAGGGCAGGCGTTTAAGTGTGAAATTACAGGCGTCCATTTAAAAAAAAAAAAGTGTGAGATTTATTTAGATAGATCCATCAGGAAAAGACTGATAAAGAAACCACACAACTAATTGTTAGCTAGCTAGTGGACGATAAAGGAAAGGTTTGTTTTTTATCATCCGAAGTACAGTACTGGCGTTCATTTTGTCTCTGGCTTGATGCATATTAATAAATGATCTTGGCAGCAGCTGAATGTAACGAGGCGCACGCCGAAGAGTGTTGCAGATTTCAAATGTAATTGTTAATATAAAAACTACTTAATAATGGAAGCTAATTTTAGCTGAGATATTTCACATTTGAGTTGCTAGGAAGCCTTCAGTGTGAGGAAGCAATACAACACGGTAACGTATTACTATAGCCACAATACAGTAGAAAAGCATTAAAAGCCCAGTTCAACATATGCTGAATTTGCCATATAGCTGAGAGCCCTTTGGCTGCTGCCGCGACACGCGCTTGGTGCGCTCACTTTAATGTAATCAAATTAGCATGGCCACGCTGACGCTGCACGCGCTAGTGCACGTACGCTTAGCACAGCTTGGTGCTTGGGGAGACAGGGAAAATTGATTTTCAAGCGCACTGAATGGTCAGCAACCAATCAGCACCAGCCAATGCACACAGACATAGCCCCGATCCAGCCAATGACACCCATCCCCCCATCCCCCTCGCGCTTGCAAAATTCAGCAGGACAGCTGACCGCTCATGCTTGGAGAGTCAAGCATGAGCGCACTCAGTGGCTGCAGTCTTAGGCTGCGTACATACAGCCTTCGACTGCTCGTGTGACGTCACCCGCATGAAGCAAGAGCGTTTTGTGGACAAGGTAGATGCGATGTGGGGGTGTGTCTGTGATGTCACAGAGCTGGTTCGCTCTCATTGGGCGAACCGCTTACGTGACCTACCCGTCGCGCCGAGGAATCAGTTTGAACTGATGCACCGCGCGCCCCCTCCTGCTGTTGCATGTACGGTCTGTGGGCGCGATCAATGCCTTAAGGCAATGTAAATAAAATAATAATAATAAATAAATTAAATTAAAAAAAAGTCCAGATGCATTTTAAAGAACTCTGAAATATTTATATATTTTTTTTGTTTATACCGGGGCGATGACAGTCTAGTCAGAAATGCATGCACTGCGGTTATACTTTATTTAAATTAAAATAAGACCTAGTTTGATTTAAAAATAAAAATGTATGGCTATTTTTGTTTGCTTTAAATATGGAGCCACAGTTCTTTGAACGGCAGTGTACAACAAACCGCAAGTTTTTTTTCTACTGGGGCGTGGAAGAGGGGAGTTCAATACAATAGGGGTGGCCGACCCATTGCCCAGGGGCCGCATGGGGCCCTTCCTGTGCTACCCCATGAAAAGAGAGGCAAAAAGAAGCTACTGCAGACAGACCATAGAGACATGGGAGAGGAGAAGCCAGAGCGCCCCATACCAGCTCTCCTCCTGAGCTCTTATAGACCAGCGACCTCTTGTGGGCTCACAAGCTGCACAGGATACAGTGCATATACACCCCAACTGCTGGGAGCTCCACATGGTACTGGGTGCGGATACAGGATCGCAAGGCAGGGGCAATCACACCACTGCCTTCCCTTTCCCCCTGTCACTCCAACTGCCCCTATCACCCTCTTATCCACCACTGCCCCCCCCCCCCTGTCAGCCCCTTGCTCATGTCACCCCCATGTACTAAATACCTCCCTCCTGTCACTCCAACTGCCTCCCTCCCCATGTGTAACCCCCTCTTCCCATGTGACATGGAGTATAACCTGGCGGCACTATACACTGACCCAAAGCATAACCTGACGGCGCTATACACTACCACAGAGCACTCCAGGGGCTACGTCCTCACTATGTCATGGGGTCTGGCACTCCAGGGGCTACGTCCCCACTATGTCATGTGGTCTGACATTCCAGGGGCTGCGTCCTCACTACGTCATGGGGTCTGGCACTCCAGGGGCTACGTCCTCACTACGCCATGGGGTCTGGCACTCCAGGGGCTACGTCCTCACTACGTCATGGGGTCTGGCACTCCAGGGGCTACGTCCTCACTACGTCATGGGGTCTGGCACTCCTATGGTTTTGAAAAGCAGGGAAATGGAAGTGACTCTGCAACATCAAAAATGAGCGCCAGCCTTTGCGCTAATGACCCTCCGATTAAAGCTTTTGTACGTGAAACTGTTCTCTGGCGGCTTTTTGTGTTCATTACTACTGCTTGTGTAATACAATAATTGTTTGTACTTTTATCCTTGTCACCTACATCCCAAGCCTTGAGTTGTGTAGAAACCTTCATATTGCACATTCTTTGCATAGAAAGAGAGCAGGTGTGTGTTCTATATTGCGTGTTTGCACTGGTGCAAAGCACATGATGTGTGACAGGTTTGGGTGGACGGAAAGTTGTTCACTGGGTGCTCTTTGCAAACAGTGTGTCTAACTGGAACCCGATAACAGAACATTACTTTGAAATAAAATGCATGTCCATAGAATTAACCCTTTGTTAAATTCTAATTGGGCGAGACACCCTCACGTTTATAGTTATACGTTGTAACTGTGCAAAGACTGGAAACGCTTTACGGCCCAGCCATGGGGCTGTGGTCCTGCCTAACATAAAAGATACCGCGGTGATTCAAATGTGGCAGTGATATGTATTCTTTTCTTGTGGCACCATTTAAAATGAAGACATTCATTTTGTAGCCGTATTCCTTATGAATGGAAAGCCACAGAAGAATATCACAGTGCTATACGCAAACTTGGTGAGAAGACATTCATCTGTAACGTGTGTCTCTGGGGGCCAGTTCCCCTTTGTAGCACTGGGTCCCATAACAATGTATGTATTGGAATCTCATCTAGTGTACCACTCAGACGTTAATAGGCTTAACTGAGCCAGCAGATCATGCTATAGGGGGGTGTATAACGCACAAAGATCATGCTATAGGGGGGTGTATAACGCACAGGATTCCTGGGAATGGGGGCAAATAATTTCTCTTCTGTTGTCCGAGGCGCTAAATGTTCACTCTGGCGGGATATGGCAGGATGTGTTTTTTTATTCTGCACCAACACTGCGTCAAAGACTGAGCCACTGATTGAGCCACCTGTGCTAGAACAGAGACTGATTCAGCCACCTGTGCTGAAGCAGGGATATTCTGAAAACCTGATCTGTTGGTTGGTCTGGAGTACCCTTCAGGAAGTGGCATCTGTGAACAGGGAGGATTTACTATACCCCCCGCAGGTTGACCCAAGAGCAGATAAAGCCGATGATAAGAGAGTACATTTATCAAACAAAGTGTATGGAAATCGTAATAAATATCGAACCACTGAGGCTGTGCCCCTCATAATTACCCAATGCAATAAGTGCAGTCAGCAAGTCCAACACATTATTAGGAAGTATTGGAATATTTTGCTTTTGGATGGGAGCCTCCAAGATTGCGTTAAGAAAGGACCCCAAAGGGCCAAAACTATAGCTGCGTATGTATCTCCGAGTTACGTAGCCTCATCCCCTACAGGGAGAAAATTCATTACTAAAGGCTCATTCAGGTGTGGAGGCTGCAAAATGCGCCAATTCATGTTACCTGCTAGGAATTTCTCGGGCACTTCCAATAGCAAAAAAATCCCTATTAAATCATTTATTAATTGTGACACTCAGTATGTCATTTACCTGTTGACCTGCGGGTGCGGGATCAACTATGTAGGGAGGACTACGAGATCCTTGAAATGCAGAATACTTGAACATGTCAGACTAATTAAAAAACGGGACTGGTCGCATCCAGTCTCAAAGCATTTCTCTCAGTGTGAAAAAGGGGGCGTTAAAGGTCTTACTGTTAGAGGCATTGAAAAAGTGTTTGCTAGTGAGAGAAAGGGCGATTTGCTCAATGTTCTAGATCGCAGGGAGGCATATTGGATATTTATGCTTCAAACAAGATCCCCCTGCGGTCTGAACATTGAGTGGAACCTTAGCCATTTCCTCAAATATTAGAATAGGGGGAGTAGTTTTTTGATTCTGTGAAGGCCCCGCTGCTTCTTCACCTCATGTACTGTTTACTGATAAATTGATTTGGATATTGAATTTGTAGCTGGTCCGCGTTACAGTATGTCATACGATTACGTTGCTTAATTGAATATTGTTTAATGAATACTGATATAATAAGCAAGTAATATTGTTGATTCATTTTTTTCACATTTTCTTGACCCCGTGGAGATTTCATGAGATGAATTTTAGTCGGTCAATTATTGTTATTTAGGGATATTTAGTTTTATTTTGGTGGATAATTAAATCATGTTTGTTGTCTATTTATACTAACTGTGTGGTCACTAAAGTTCTAGTACTTAGTGACACTGTTTTAAATTTTGTATTGTTCGTTAGGTATTATGGAGCAATTTAAGTCTAATACCCGATAGTTACTGTGTTTGTTGCTTTCATTGCGACATGGCAGCCTTTTGTTTAAGTGTTGCATTTGTTCATGGTTGTAGAAAGGTTGCAGCTAGCATGCTCAGTTTGCTGTGTTTTGTTGTCATTTCACGCCTGCCTGGGGCATCGCGTGGAGTCCCGGAGGGTGGGCGTGCCTTCCGATCAACCTGCCTCCTCATTGGTTGGTCGGCGGCGCGCTTGGACCAATCAGGGCTCTTGGTGATGTCATGGGGGCGGGACTTGGCGTTCATTCACAGGCCTGATATCGGCTTTCTAACCCTCTGTTAGCGGGCGCGTGGCGGCACGGAGGTGACGCTTTCTTACCCACAGGCCTTTGGACCTGGAGCGGTGGCGCTCGATATGACGTCACGCGCATGCGCATCAGGGGGTGACCCGATCTAAACAGGTATGTGATATTATTGATGATTAGATGAGGGGTATATAAGACACATAATTGCTCCATACACCAGACTCCTTGATAAGGGACCTACTGGTCCGAAACGCGTAGGAGGTGCGTTTTTGTCCCCATGGGGGTATTTCTGTCACCAGTCATGCACTGAAATAAAGGACATTCACTTTTATTCCACCTGGCTCCCTGGCTGTGCGCCGTTTGCTGCTGTTTGTTGCTGGTTGGTCTGGAGGACTGGATTTGAGAGCCGTGCTGTAACCTAATGTGTGCACTTCCTTCCTGCAGGTCGCACAGAGCATTGAAGATCACCACCAAGAAGTCATTGGATTCTGCCGCGAAAACGGTTTCCACGGCCTGGTTGCCTACGACTCTGATTACGCGCTGTGCAACATCCCCTACTACTTCAGCGCCCACGCCCTAAAGCTGAGCCGCAACGGGAAGAGTCTCACAACAAGCCAGTATCTGATGCATGAAGTAGCCAAGCAACTGGACCTCAATCCAAACCGCTTTCCCATTTTCGCTGCTCTTTTAGGTAACTTTAACACTGAGAGCACTTCTTTGTATTCTTGGCATATTCTTTATTTTGTATATACAGTTGCAACAAACTCAGCAGGAGCTGTTTATGCAGATTTCACACATAATTACTGTGATAGAATACAGCCCGTTTAATGAGTGCGACTGCAAACACACTGCATTTATTTGGCATTTTTTAAAAACCTTATTGAAGAGGGAAAATCTTAACGGTGTAGGGAAAAAATTCTCTCGACACGAAATGCCCCAGGACTACGTACAGCACTTGTCCCAATAGTTTTATGGATTTCAAATGTCCTCCACCAGGGATCTGCTGGCAAACCTGTATAGGTGACCTGCGAGGTCAGTTACTAAGTAGCTCTTTGCTGGAAGCTGCTAAATGGGCATCGAGTTAAAAAACACTTCTGAGGAAACCATCCAATGTACACCTGCCCATGCGGGTTCCTGCTGCAGACAACCTAAAACGGGGAGCTTGAATGTTTACTGAAGGAGTTGTACCGTGAGTCCCCAAAAAATCATTACTGACCAATAACCTTTTATGATTGGCAATATTGCCACACAATGGCCTTCAACACCGTCCACTGCCAAGAATAACATTCCTATTGCTGGACGGTCCTTTTCTGCTGCTTAGTCCCGTTATTGTTCATTAACCCTTTGAGTGCCAGAGGGCTCGTGGGCCCACTGGTACAGCATGGTCCCGCGACCCTAAAGCCGGAAACAGATCAGCGTTGTCCTCCATTTTCCTTTACTGCAGATCCCGTTGTGCGCTCTATGTGGAACGCAGGACGCAAAGCAGAACAAAAAGCTTTCCTTGGGCATGGTGTTGTCACTATGTCACAGTTCACTCAAAGGGTTAATGTGATTTGAATAAAAAGTGTGCACTTTGCTTAGCAGAATTAGGCAGTTTTATTAAAACCGCTGTTTAAGCTTCGTTCTTGATATTAAGTCCCTGCCGTTCCATTCTGTTTGTATCTTCAAAGTATAGCCACGCCCACTGCGCAGACCAGAAGTGATCGATCTATTTAACCTGATGTGGAGCAGACAGGTCGCAATATTTAGGTGGCTCCATTCTAATTTTGAAAAAATGTTTTATTGGGCAGGCGCCCAGATTTCAAATAGAGCCGTTTCTGTATTAGAAGCCAGTAAGAGCAGGCTCGGGGAAAAGCTTCTGCCGCCAAGCTGTCAAGTAAAAACCGTACCATTTTTATTCAACAATCCCTTTCGCCTGAAATATGACGGCAACAAAAGTGTTTTGTAAAATTAGTGCTACTGGGCTCGTTCTTTTCAAGGTATAAAATGGAAATTATTTCCATTTTGCTTTTAAGCTGAAATAAACTGTAGATGTGGCCAGTTTCCTAGACTACAGAATCCTTCAATGGGACTTATATGGTAATCTTCTATAGAGCTCCTACAAGCTCTCTCTCATACCCAGAAGTGTCTTTGTTCCTGATGTTCAGGCACAATAACTGCCTGTGATTGGGCAGTCATTCCACAGCACCACACATCATTTGGGCAGATTTCTGCGCTGCATATTTTTATGGAATAATCGGATGAATCAGCATTATGGTTACCGAGTTATAACTTGTAACAGGTTTCAAACCCATGTGGAGTTATTAAACATGGTTAATGCACCCGGTACCCTTCTGTTTGACATGTTAACGCTACTGTTTTAATTTATTTTTTACACATTGGGGTCTATCTACATTTTGTTTAACATTGGCACAACATATTTACTGGTTTGTAAGTCTGTGACTACCACCCACGATAGTGCTACCACTATTTAATCAATTGCCTCCTACATAGTGTGTTAGGAGACATTGGGACAGTAGTAGTAAATATGTGCATTAAAGAGCAATTAATAAATGTGTGCTTTCTAGGGAATCACATTCTACCTGATGAAGATTTAGCTGCCTTCCACTGGAGTTTGCTTGGTCCAGAACACCCACTGGCTTCACTGAAGGTACGAAACTTCCCTTCATTCCCACACTGCCTGGAACGGCGGTCACCGTGACGCAACTTGTGTATCTGTGTGTCTAAGATCATGCATGCATTAAGTGTTGGTAACCATTTCCCCCCCACAAAGTAATGTAATACTTTGGGTATTCACAATTAAAATATAACTATCAGTAAGTAGTTTATATGGTCTTCTGCATAAATGGGCTTGAAGACTTGCCCTGAATAAATACAGATATTATTGCATCCTTTATTGCACTAAATGGTGGGATTTTGTAACTTGGGGCTACACTTAATTGCATTTGCAAATCGCCCAATGTCACTGGTACAACTTTAGTGCATTACCATGCGATAAACGGTGCAATAAGGCCTCCTATGTCTGTACAGGCGTGCGCCGGATTTTGTTACCCAAGCTCCTTGTGTACCGGCTAAAGTGCTAGGAACACTAAATGTAAACAGAGGGAATTCATTTCTACCTATCAGGAAATGAATCTACAGATTTGATAGTCAATATTACATTTCTTTTCATTATTATATCGCTAGATGTCTAGAAGACTGAAATTCTACTTAAACTTTCATTTGCTAAAAACGTACTTGTTAATTTGTGATGTGCTGTAATTATATAAGCTTTTTGTTTGTTTGCTTACAGAGCGAGCAGAAAATGATTTTCTCTATTATTTACTTTATTTTTTCTAGTTCTTCAGTATCTGAGAAACCTACTGCAGATTAGTCCCTGACACAAAGGATATTCTTTATGGGCTATAGGTTTTTTTGTCTCCTTTTTCACCCACTATAACTTAAAATGTGTATGGTAAACCTACCCAGCCTTGAAAATTGCAAAGCAAGTATAAACCAACCTCACACTGAGATCCATTAAGGTTGAAACATGTCTGTGAGTGGTTTGACTTGCTTTGCATCTAATCCCATGCTGTGCTTAAAAGCTGTGTGAACAGCTGAGCATTTGCTTATGTGGGCTCCATGTAAATGGATTTCAGGCAAAAGGTGAGACATTGTGTGCTCATTTGCATGTAATTTCCCAGAATTTCTTGCTGCAGTGGGAGCACTGTATGCTGGAGATAATGGTTGAAAGGCAGGGTTGCAGACCCAAGACATGTGAATGTGCTCACAAATTTAAAAAAAATATATATATAAAAAAAAAAAATTTGTAAGCAGATGCTTCCTCGAGATATTGAGAATAACCTTTTCAACCCCCACTTGCAATTTGTTAAATGGTATGGGTCTCTGTATAAATATATATTGCCACTAATCTATTGATAAGCATTATCTACATCAGGGGTCGCCAACTCCAGTCCTCAAGAGCTAGCAACAGGTCAGGGTTTCAGGATATCCCTGCTTCAGCACAGGTGGCTCAACCTTTGACCGAGTCACTGATTGAGCCACGTGTGCTGAAGCAGGGATATACAGTGTACTGAAAGCCTGATCTGTTAGTAGCTCTTGAGGACTGGCGTTGGGCACTCTGCTCTAGAGGTCCGTGTTATCGTGGGACAATGTTCTGATAGTGGCAGAAAGATCCGGTGTTGTATCTGCTTGTGGAACAATCCGTTCACGACTTGCTTCCTGACATTTTCTCTCCTCCTAGGTTCGCGCCCACCAGTTGGTTTTACCGCCCTGCGACGTAGTAATCAAAGCTGTCGCCGACTACGTCCGCAACATTCAGGATACCAATGATTTGAATGCCATAGCTAAAGATGTTTTCCAGCACTCGCAGGTAAGGAACAGCTTGTGTAAGAGTCGCAGACGGATGGGCTTTTCTAAAAACGGCTACCCTTCCTAACAGGGAAACGCACGCCAGATCCACGGCAAATTGGCAGCTGGGTTAGTTACCCAGCGCAAACGCTTTCCCTTTTTCACACAATGTTAAAGTGGAAGGCGATGGAACGTGTGCTTGCAGACTTCTGCTTGTGCGGGGCGGGAACTAGTCGTGTCGGCTGTCTAAAAAGGCCCAGTTTAACCTTACTCAAAAATAGTTTAGAAGTCTTTTCATTCATCTAAAGTTGTACCTGCTTAGATGTTTGTTAGGTGGCAAGTGATCATAGCACAAAATAAATAAATAACAAATATATATTATATGCTCTGTAGGCTGCTTATAAATTCAAGATAGAGAAAATAGGCAAAAGCGCTCCAATGCCAGGAATAAAAGAATATTGTAAGCCAAAACCACTAATCCAAGGTATAAAAAATGAGTAATGGTATTAGTACATAATAACCACTAGTATGGGTACTATCCTCCTGAAGACAGGTGGTAGATGGTAGAAGCCCACCCACAATCGGTCTCATTGGCAGGTTCCCCTGAATAATAAGCAATACTCACAAATCCTAGGAGTGGTAGGCAGGCTGTGCAGCTACCAATATTGTAGTAAACAGGAATAAATGGAGAAACAAAGCGCACAAGCAAAAACGGAGCAGGAAGGACCCAGAATCAAAAATAGAATAAAAGGGCACTTTAATGTGACATCCAACGCGTTTCGAACGTCACAGCGTTCTTTTTCAAGGATATATCTATCCAGCACTTAGATGGGGCATGAAAATAGAAACATAGAATATAATTATTGAGGTTATATACATCACCTCACTTGTTTGCCCGGTTGCTCAGTAAAACCATAGATAGCACAGTATGTTCATAGAACGATCGGCACTCGCTGGTCACCTCAGCGGTGAGTGTGATTCAATAAACTCACCATTGATGTTTGTAGTAGACCTGTGAACACCGATCTTTCTATCAACATAATGTATGTATGTGTTGGTTATACATATTTTATACACAATGCAATGTGTGTATAATGCTGGAGGACTCGATCGGGTTGGATTCCACTTTGTTATACCTATATCCAGTGGTCGACAAATCACCAAAAAACCTACTCGCCCAACAAAAAAATCTACTCGCCACCTAGTACCACACATGTGCTGCTTGAGCCAATAGGAGCTCGCCACGACGTTAAATCCACTCGCCCGGGGCGTGCAAATGTATAGGTTTGTCGAACACTGCCTATATCCATATAGCCACAGTACATCCATCCACAAAGGATCTTATCTTCTGCTTTCACATCTCCGTATGGGGGGCTCAGGATATGCGGCTGCGGTTTGAGGACAGTAGTATGAGTTACGGGTTTACAAGCACTCGTCATCCTTTTTCCATCAACTGTATCACAAAGCCAAGAGAGCGCCACAAATACACGTTGTACACGTGCTGGACATGAAGCTAGAGGCTAATAATACTTTCACCACTGTCGTAAAAAATGGACAATTCATTGTTAAAACACTAAAGATGATCATAGCGCATTCAGAAAAATGCAATTGTTACGTTCCTTTCCATTTGCCGTTTGGTAAATAAGAGAAGTAAGCGTTATGATACAATTTATAAATAAGCTGTTTTTTAAATGTTGCATCACCAAAACGATGTATTTTTTGTTAGGTTAAGAAGGCATTACCTCCTCCTCTAACAGCCGTGCCTGAAACTGTGCATTGTAAGCTTCATTTGGCATGGAGGTTATTAACATGCATTCCAGTTGACCCACTTCTGAATAACAGGGGCATTGTATGCATACTATTTATTCCTGGGGAGCATTGAATGTCACGTCCATATGTTCGGTTTGTGTTGGTGCCTTTTTTATTATGTGCCAAAAGCAGCTCTATAGGAACATAAAAGCCAATAGATAAAGACCCGATTTGCCGAGAGCAGTACTGGGCGTGACGGACCCATCCTTTCCTCGGCTTATTCCTCTGCTCAGTATATCTGCAGTTTGCTATTTATCTGCCTGTTCGTGACCGGCTGTTCCATTTTCTTAGAAGTGGTCATTCATAAAGCTGCAAACAGCAGCTGAAAGAGGTCTGTTTGAGTGTTCTCAGGGGGCTCAACGTCAGCCCTCATGCCCCACCCTGACCTGACCCGTTTGGGGGGGGGGGGGGGGTTGAGAGCTGCAGTTGAGCCCCACTGCTTTATGGTAAGAAAATAACCTGCTTTTTTGTTGCAGTCCAGAACAGATGACAAAGTTTCCCGGTTCAAGAGGGCTGTTGCTTTTTACAAAGCAACCAACAAACCTTTGCCATTTCCACCAGCTCCTTACCTAGGTCAGTAACGTGGCTTGTGCATATTTGTGCTTCGAGAAGAAAGCCTTTCCATACAGTCCAAAGTAAAGAAATCGGGTGTGTTCTCAGCATACGTAGATGGTTTAGTATTTCGTTTAGTACAACTTTTCAGGTAAAGGTAGCAGCCAGAATCCAGACAGCAAACATTAAATACTGTAGCTATACCATTGAAAATGAATGGTTCACGTAGGGGCACGTTACTAAATGTAGAATGTTGCAGGGGTTGCAAAAATATCTGTTAAAACAGCCACTATTGGAAGTGATTTATTTTAACCCCTTCCCCTCTGACAGTGACTGTGTTAATGACTATTCCCAAGGCAGGCTCTTGTGCTGAAGGAGAAGTGTGTGATTAGTCACAATTGCATTGGTTTTACTGCCCAAGTATGTCAAATGTCAGGTTTGTTATAGGATACTAGTGCTGCAGTATGGAAGGGTTCACATTCTCTTGAGTATGCTCTTGTCACATCTGTGTCTCCATTGTAATAACAAACAAGATAATTGTTCCCAAAGTAATATTTTCCCTAATAGCAGATGGAGTAGTGTGCAGGGCTCCTAGTTAAAAGGCATTTAGTAATAATAGTTCGATGTTTTGGGTCCAAAGGTCCACAATTTCAGACCAAATTGTCGATCTATTAATAAACGCCATTAAACTAGAAGCCCATGTGAGTGCTGCATTTCTCTTCCTCTGCTTCAGCTGCACCTGAAGCTATTTTATTGAAAACGGTTTCTGGGCAGTATACCGGTTTCTAGGCAGTATACCGGTTTCTGGGCAGCTGCTGCTTTTCATTCTCCATAGGCTATATAGAGCATCAAAGTGGGCAGTGATCAGTAGCTGTAATTGATTGGGGCGTCTGAATGTTTACCTGTATCTCCAGCTAATTGTGTTTTATCTCCTTTGGAGCAGTCCGACCAAATCAGTGTGGAGTACCTGGTATAGCGCCACATTATGCTTCTCCGCAGATGCTGAACATTCCACAGGCCTCCGTACAATCAAAACCTACGGTAAACCGCCGGGCACTTCAATGGCTGTTTGATTTTATTGACTTTTAGCACTAGCTGATAATGGGCAGTATCTATCCTCTACCACGCAAGTGTGTATCACGTCCCCAAAATATTCATGTCAAAAGGGTTTTCTACATACGTTAGTCAGTCACCATCTCCCCGTGACATACATCTGCTGCCCAACCGTCCGCACTTAGTAGGGTAAAATGCCAGTTCATTTTGTGGCTATATATCCATATTCCGCCGAAACCCGTACAATAATGTTATAGCGCTTCTCCGCAAGCATTGGTGGAGTTAGATCAATAATAGATATGGAATAACCTTTTTAGACGTGGTTGAATTCGTTAACCACTTTATCTAAAGCGGCTCAATGTAAAAGTCACTTTGTTGTTCATTATAGACGTGTATATATATGTAACGTATTCTGCAATCGGTGCACCTCCCGTACTTGGAATTCTTTTTCAGTTAATCCTCTAATACAGGTATGGCCAACTCCAGTCCCCAAGGGCCCCTAACGGGCCAGTTATTAGGGATATCCCTGCTTCAGCACAGATGCTCAATTAGTAGCTCAGTCAAAGGCTGCGCCACTGATTGAGCCACCTGTGCTGAAGCAGGGATATCCGTAAACTCTGATCTGTTAGTGGCCCTTGAGGACTGATGTTGGCCACCCTTGCCCCAATACTTTAAAGGTGCCATGTTACTTAGCCACATGCACTGAAGTGAAATCCCGCAGTATGTTCTGTTTTTAATAATTGGTGCATCATTTCACTTGGTATTCAGACAGTGTCTTGCTGTCTATTTAATCATTGTTGTTCCTGGAGATGAGTAACTTGGTGGTTTTTCATAGGCCCAGCATGTGTCCAGCCATAGTGGTGCATCAGGCAAGGGTCCATATCCGTACAGCCTTTCTGAACCTGCTGCCGCCATCAATCCCACTGGTGGTAAAAGTGTGTCTGAGCAGAATAACTACAGTAACATTCCTCATGAAGGGAAACACACTCCTTTGTATGAACGCTCTTCTCCAATAAACCCAGCTCAGGGCGGGAGCCCCAACCATGTGGATTCCACCTTCTTTCCGGCATCGTCCGCTTCGTCCTCTGACAATGACGATGGCAATGGAGGAGCCGCCAAGTGAGTTGTGATCTTGTACAGTAACCACGTTCGTTAAAGCAACGGTGCCCGTCCTGTTCCTCCTTGTATACAGAACATGCTGCAGATATTGTTCTAATGTTTGATGTGCCATCTCATCTGTTCCCTGTAAAGCAGACACCCCCACAAAATGCGGTGCCGTTTATTAATTACAACTGTTGGTGTTATTGCCCATAATGCAATACTACTGTTATTGGGATGAACTCTACTTCATATTACCATTGTAGAAAGGCCAGTAGGCGAGGAACCTCCCGTCAGTAATGGGGGGCATTAATGGCGCACACTTTTCCCCCACTGGTTGTAAACTGCTTTATCACTGGTGGCAAGTCTGCAACTTATTTGGGGTTTGTCACCACTTTCATGGGTAAAGAAGTTAGATCTGACCTTGTATGACTCCCAGCCATCTGTACTATGTTAAATACTTGTTAAAGACAAAATTCTTGCCTAAACGATCTGTTTTTCCATTAATTAAAAAAAAAATGTGGATCATAATGCGTATAAAATATTTCATCTTTATTAGAAATGTAAGAATACCCACTAAAGTTGGCTTTTTGGGCTGAAGAATGTTTCCGCACACAGTGTTTATATTGCTGTACATACTTAAAGTCTACGCCGTATTGCGCAGTATCGCCTCCTGATCCGGCATTAACTGCCATTAACTTGAACGCCGGATCAGTGTTTAGTGAATCCATGAGTCCCTGTCCCAAAAAGCTCAGAGTGTTGGCGAGTTCCCCAGGTCACAAAAGTAATGACATTGCCATTGAGCTAAGCCTACTGTGTGTGTGTGTGTGTGTGTGTGTGTGTGTGTGTGTATGCACACATCTCTCACTGTGTACACACACACAGGTGTCTTTAATGCAGTGGTGTAAACACACACCAAACTATAAAACGTTGTAGTTTTCTAGTGACCCCAAATTGTTGCATTGTATATTCTGCCGCCATTTTCTCTACCCCTGAAATAACTACCTGTGGTCTTGGTTTCCCCTGTGCCTGGCCCGTCTCAAATAAATATAAATATAATTGGCAACAAGTGAAAGCGCAGTAGAAATGTAACAGCCTTCAGGTTTAAAGCTAACCACACAGGTATGCGTGCGGATATAATCACATTGAATGCAAAACCCGGGTAATGAAGCCAGCGATCAGACTTTGCTGTTGCTTCACGTTTGTTCTCTTCTTTATTTTAGTCACATCAGTGAGAACAAAGCTGGTTGGGATAAAAAAGGAAAACAGCCTGATCAGGCGAGCAAAACCGCCTCTGCCGACCAAGCCAAGGTAACTTCAAATGTGCATGTGTTGGAGGAGAGGGTGGCAGTAACCCCCCCCCCCCCCTCCCTAAAATGTAAGTTACACTTGTCACAGGAGACCAGGACTTTTAACACCCGTACCACTGGGATCACCATCACCAGACAGGACACAAGTTGAATAAACGAAAGTGTACACTCACCAACTGGGGGCCTGGGGGAGAAGAATCTAGCCTCAACTAGGTGCAAGGGCCTGCTTCAGTAGGCTTGCCCTGTACAGCGCCTTCTCCTGCTTCTCTGTGCTATTCGTCCAATAGCACTTTCGAAAATCCTGCTAGCCGTGTCTCCGATCAGCTCCAAAACTGTTCTGGTACTCTGGCTGCTCCCCTTACATAGCCCTCGGGTTGCCTATCTTTTTTATGGAGCAGGGGCTGCTGGCCAATCAGAGCGCGGATCGTGACGGTGCAGCCAATCGGAGGACGAGGGCTCGTCCGGCTGCACCAATCAGAGGAGGGGGCTGGTTTAGGCACTCTGGACCGCCCCTCGAGGCGGGAGCTGCTGGAAAGCGGCAAATTTGAACTGACCAATGGAAATCGCACTTTTTTTAATTTTATTTAATCACCTAGATTTTACTTATCTCGCATCACTGTCATTAGTTTATATGGAATCACTCCAGGGACATTTCTATGAGACAGGACTGCTTTTTTAATTAGAATTTTCAGTCTGGTAGAAATATTATTCCTGTAGGAAATGGTGAACCATATTACGGTAAAAAAGAAAACTGCTAGCAGGTATATTTGAATTACTACCTCATAAATAACCCATTAAGCATATGACTACGATATTTCTATTTTTGTTTTTAGAAAAGACTGTCTAATTTTAAAGGAAAGTGCCAAGTATTCTCAGCTCTCTGTTGTAGGGGCATGTAGGTAACGGCCAGCAAATCTTTGTAGGAAGAATAGGCTATGCTTTACCTTGGTGTTCTACTGCAGCTTAGCCAGGGACAGTACAGAGAGACAAGTAACTTCTGACCATTCAACGTTACTGGGCTCACTCATTCACTCCACTAGGTCCATTCATTACTGGGCAGATCATTCATCTTAACATAAAAAGCTCAAAATAAAAATAAAAACGTTCGAGTGAACCCTCAACTCTCTAATAGCGCGTCTGAGCTCAGATGCCTTGTAAGGAACCCCGACCCTCTCTAATAGCGCGTCTGAGATCAGATGCATTGTAAGGAACCCCAACCCTCTCTAATAGCGTGTCTGAGATCAGATGCATTGTAAGGAACCCCAACCCTCTCTAATAGCGCGTCTGAGATCAGATGCATGGTAAGGAACCCCAACCCTCTCTAATAGCGCGTCTGAGATCAGATGCATTGTAAATTCTTCTGGATTTGGTACAATTTTCCAATGACTTGAAAATTGCAGGGAACCCTTTAGGGATGCCCGGGGAACCCAATGGTTCGTAGAAACCCCTGTTGAAAAACAAACACTGGGCTTTATTAACATTGCATATCAATCTAGAAAAGTTTGAGATTCTGGTCAAGAATGGTCATGTTAAGGTCTCTGTGTTTTTAGTACGCCTTTCTCTGCTTTCTTATAATATTTTCTATTGTGTTTCCAGGCAGAAAGTTCATCTCCTGCCTCATCAGGAAATAAGATCGCTGATAAAAAAGGCAACCAGGCCAGCAGTATGCATATCCCATGCTTACTGTCCATGCCAACCAGGAACCACATGGATATCACTACTCCTCCACTGCCTCCTGTGGCACCTGAAGTATTGAGAGTGGCCGAACATCGGCACAAAAAGGGGTTAATGTATCCCTATATCTTCCATGTTCTAACAAAGGTGTGACCCTGAAGTGCTTTGCCTTAGTCCTGTCTGAGTGTACTTGTCGGCTGCATGCTTTACAGCTCCATGCCAGTGAGCAGTGAGAGTCCCATGCTGCCCTAAATAGCACTGCTTTGCTGAACTAGTACCAATCAAACATGGAGTCACAAAGTCCTTCTGCGTTAGCAGCTCTAATTACTAGACTAAGTTTTCAGTTGTCTAGTTGTACCCACTACCAGCTTCACATTGCAAAGCCAGTAAAACCACTGATGCTGCTCACGGACTGCAGGTTCCTATACGTGTGCATGAATGAAACAAAACAAGGAGCGCGAGGAGCCCTATGGGTTAAAATAAGGTAGGCAGAAAAAACCCAATAGCACCCCTGGCAGTCTCTGTGGGACCTGGGACCTCCTCGGTGAACGAGAGCCTTTAGGAAAAATAAGAGGAAAGGCAAAGTGTGAAACTGCAAATGTATTTGACAGACAAATGAAATCACACTTACAAAATATCCAAGATAAACGAGCCCTGGGTGTTAACGGGAGACCGGCGCCTTTCCAACGTTTTATAAAGCACCGCTCCCTCTGACCAGCTGATAATATCCAGTAGAAAAAGGTAGCAGCACACAGCCAAAGGGAGTCCGGGTCAGTAACGATAATAAAGCAGAAAGCGCAAACATAAGTCACTTAAAGAGGGTGATTAGTGAAGGTGAACAAAAACCCATGTATGGTGATTAATGCATGAGGAGAGGTGCAGCGAAAAGAACGGTGTTTCTCAACACCCCTAGAAGCAGCAACAAACAGACTAAAGCGCAAACTCTCCTCGTGTGTGATTAATATAAAGTGCAAGTGAAGGTGCAACAAATGCAAAGATTGCAACTCACTACGGTAGATAAGAAACACTGATATAGGTGGGGATTGGATATTCAGGAACTTCCCGGGTACATAAAACAAAGAGAAATAAATTGTGCTGTACTATATTTTAACATAAAATGCAGGGAGCAGGGAGCAGGGAGCCCAAATCCAAACTCGCATGCTCCACAGAATAAAAAAACGCGGTGACCACTCTGGGTCAGCGCTCTGCTCGCCCACGGCTACGGGCGCTCTGCTCGCCCACGGCTGCGGGCGCTCTGCTCGCCCACGGCTGCGGGCGCTCTGCTCGCCCACGGCTGCGGGCGCTCTGCTCGCCCACGGCTGCGGGCGCTCTGCTCGCCCACGGCTGCGGGCGCTCTGCTCGCCCACGGCTGCGGGCGCTCTGCTCGCCCACGGCTGCGGGCGCTCTGCTCGCCCACGGCTGCGGGCGCTCTGCTCGCCCACGGCTGCGGGCGCTCTGCTCGCGCACGGCTGCGGGCGCTCTGCTCGCGCACGGCTGCGGGCGCTCTGCTCGCGCACGGCTGCGGGCGCTCTGCTCGCGCACGGCTGCGGGCGCTCTGCTCGCGCACGGCTGCGGGCGCACGGCTGCGGGCGCTCTGCTCGCGCACGACTGCGGGCGCTCTGCTCGCGCACGGCTGCGGGCGCTCTGCTCGCGCACGGCTGCGGGCGCTCTGCTCGCGCACGGCTGCGGGCGCTCTGCTTTTCCCTGGTCTCACAGGTATCGTGAGTGAATCACACCTCCAGGTTCCCCTAGCTGATGACGTCACCACGTTGGCCAGCCAATGGGAAGCCTTCAATTCAGCTACAGCTCCAGTAGTGCAGAGAACAGCAGGCAACGACACACAGCGCGTCAGCAATAAGGCAGCACCAACCTACGCGTTTCGTTCCGCTGCGGGAACTTCCTCGGGTGCATTATGGTCCATGGGTGTATGGGTCTGAACTATATAGTCCACGTAATCGACATCAGGGGGCGGCGCAAACATTTAATTGACAGATCAAATAGTAAAAACAGAAAACTGCATATCAGACACTTGGTAGCAATGGGTTAATTAGTGTGTATGATTTAGGTATGAAATTCGGTCTATGGAGAGAACAGACAACAGTGAGAACGTGGAATGAGGAGCATAACAAAGGGCGGATTCCACAGCAAGGACGCGACCTTTCGCAGTGGCATTGTTAAGATCCATAACTAAGATATTAACATGCTTATTGTTAATTGATAGCATATTGCTATAAAATGTGTAATTCTCAGTAATGCTACTAAATGATTTAGTCAAAAGACATAACTAAAAAAGGAGGTACAGGGACGCTCCAACACATTTCGTTTATCAAGTACCCTGTTGGTACGAAATGCGTTGGAGGGTCCCAGTACCCCCTTTTTTAGTCCTGTTTTTTTAATAAATCATTTATCATCATTACTGACCCTGACTCCATTTGGCTGTGCACACCTACCCTTTTCTACTCTACTGGATCTTACAACCAGCGGCTATGATGCCTCATCAGACTCCTGGAGTGGGTGAGGATTATACATCATTCATGAAGGATTTCGGAGTACTTTACTCTGCTGAAGTTATGTTTTGGACACTTCCAATGAGGGCTTCTGGATTTTGGTCCACTGACCTTGACCTTCAGGGAATATTTGTCATATTCAGGATAATTCAAGACTCTTCACTCACCTGGGAATATATTTGTGAACGCTGTCACCCACTTCTCTACAGAGTACTCGGTTTATTCAATTTTGTTTTTTGTTTCACTCTTATCCAGTTACTTGAGCACCCTGATCCCCTCTTGTGAACATACAGCTGATGATATCCAATGCCCGGAGGGCGCTTGGGCAATGTATCCCTTCTATGTCCATGCCAAAAGTGCCGACTACAGAGAGCACAATAGTCCAAAAAGACCCTTTATGGACTATTGTGCTCTCCGTTGTCAGCACTATTCGCATTGGAGGGACGTGTCCCCAAACGCCCTCCGGGCATTGGATATCATCAGCTGGTCAGAGGGAGCGGTGCTTTATAAAACGTTGGAAGGGCGCCGGTCTCCCGTTAACACCCAGGGCTCGTTTATCTTGGAGATTTTGTAAGTGTGATTTTATTTGTCTGTCAAATACATTTGCAGTTTCACACTTTGCCTTTTTCTCTTATTTTTCCTAAAGGCTCTCGTTCACCGAGGAGGTCCCGCGTCCCACAGAGACTGCCAGGGGTGCTATTGGGTTTTTTCTGCCTACCTTATTTTAACCCATAGGGCTCCTCGCGCTCCTTGTTTGTTTTCTTTCACATCTACGTGCGTGTATTTAAAGTCATTGTTAGTCTTCCTGTTACTGCTCCTTTTCGGTCAATGTAAAAATTGATTGGCATTACAATTCGGTCCAGTAAATGGGACTAATGTCATTTTAAAGCGGCTTGTGGGATTGATGCAGTGTAAATGTGTAGATGTATTTGACCACGTTCACATGGGACCTGGATACAGCCTTCCCGTACTAACTCAGGCAATGTCTTCTGTGCAAAGGGAGAAATTAAAATTCCAGTTACTATTGAAGATGAAGCGAATAAGGAGCTGCCCCCGGCCGCCGTGCTGTACAGGCCGGTGCGGCAGTATGTGTACGGAGTCCTGTTCAGCTTGGCGGAGAGCAGGAAGAAAACGGAGCGACTTGCGTTTAGAAAGAACAGGATGCCTCCGGGATGTACGTACAAGTCCGCAGGACCCAACTGTCCTAAAGTGTCTCGTTTAGCAAAAAGTGTATTGCTGGTTTTTTTTATGTGCGATTAGAACCTCGAGGTTTTATAATCGAGCCATATATGCTCTTTGGCCAGTTTAGTTGTTATTATGTCTGTGTATTGAGTGGTGACCATGAGAACAAGCAAAAAGATGAAGTGATTCTCCCTTACCTGGCTCCTATCCGCCTCACCTTTCTGTTTCTGCGATGAGACCTGAAAAGCACATACATGCTGAGGCATTTCTACGCTTATGTTACTAATTTTCCTAGAAATATTCACTTTGAGTTTTTATCTTATTTGTATCCCCAAGGATACAAATATCTGGTGTTGGTGCCGGCGGCACAGGGAGATAAAGGTGATTTCCCTCAAGGTCACAAGTAGCCGACACCGGGAATTGAACCAGGTTCCCCTGATTCACACTCGGTGTCATTGTCGTTACTCGCTGAGCCGCCTCCCTCCTGTAAATTCTAATGATTAGATACTTCTTACTGGAAATGTTAATGTTTGACTAATGACTGGAATGTAATTGACCATTTTGGTTGGCATCAAAGAGTGTTCTCACAAAACCAATTACGCAGAGATTGGAGTTTTTATAACGTGTTAGTTGGACACATTTAAGGGTTAAAAATGAATGTCTGACTTCTGTATTTATTTGTTTTACCCTTACAGCCACCTACCTTTAACCTGTTAAGATCAAAGTGAACTAATTGACTGTTTAGGTGGCGTGTAGTCCTTCAAACGCATTTAATATACAAATCGGCTGATTGCAGTAGAGCAAGTGGGCTCAACTCCAGGCCTCGAGACCCCCAAACACAGCAAGATTTATGGATATCCCAGCTTCAACACAGGTGGCCCAATCAGGATCAGACTGAGCCTTTGATTGGGCCACCTGAACTGAAGCTGGGATATCCTTAAAACCTGACCTGTTGGTGGGGTGCTTGAGGACTGGAGTTGCTCTCCCCCCCCCACCCCCTGCTGTAGAGGACGCTTTGTGACAGGTCATTTATACCCAATGATTTTAGTTGCTTTTCTGAAGCGAGAGATGGATCACATTATTGTAATCACAAACGCTGATGCAATGTGGCTCGTGGAGAGAGTAAGAAACAATGGGAAGAATTGGGCTCTGAGAATTCTATTCCCCAAGAGACACTGCTCCTGCTATGAATAGATTTATGCTCCCGTATAATTGTTCTAATAAATGTGTATTTATGTTGCAGATTATCCAGTCATCATTAAAGAATGGGCCGCCTACAAAGGAAAGTCCCCACAAACCCCTGAATTAGTGGAAGCTCTTGCGTTCAGGGAATGGACCTGCCCCAACTTGAAGAAGCTGTGGTTGGGTAAAGCTGTAGAAGACAAGAACAGAAGAATGAGGGCTTTCTTGGCTTGCATGAGATCAGACACACCAGCAATGCTTAACCCAGCTAATGTGCCCACTCACCTTATGGTGCTGTGCTGTGTATTACGGTGAGTGGGAGTGGGTGGAAGTTTGATACTGTAGACTTCTGAGTCTCGGGGGGTAATTCTGTATTATGTGAAGTGGCCGTAAATGCTCATTGACTTTAATGGGGATTGTCCTCTGAACACTGCCCCGGACAGCCGCTTCGGACAACATACAATAGCGCCTTTATGGCTACCAGGTGAAAAATAATCAACACTTGTATCAAATACGTTATTCCTTTGATGTATCCCGTACGTTTTGTTTTCACTGCTCAGTACTGCAGCCAGGAGACTTCAGTAAATAAGCCAACTCGTCTTCAAGAAAGAGCGGCTCTTCTGGTTGCATAGTTAATAGTTTATTGGCAAGTTTATTTGTGTGTGTTTTTTTTTGTGTTTCTTTAGTGTTTTAGCAGCTGTCCAATGGCTTGCATACAAATCGTCATAAATCTAAATGCAACAATATTGGTTACCGACCATCAATGTGCAGAGGCTTAAATATACAAATCTGTTTTACATTTTATTCTTCCATAATAAACAGCTCTCAGCCAAAAGTCCGGCCGTGCTGCATAAAGGCGCATAGGGAAGGTTACTGAAAGGGTGGCGCCGTGACCCCATGCTCTGCATTAATGTGTACGGTTTGCTCTTGTTGCAGGTATATGGTGCAATGGCCTGGAATCCGAATTCTGCGCCGACATGAGCTTGATGCCTTCCTTGCTCAGGCCCTGTCACCAAAACTCTATGAACCCGATCAGCTGCAGGAGCTGAAGGTAAAGCATTTGTTGTTCTGAGAGCCTTTTCTATTTTTTTTTTAATCTTTATTGTTGGATAATATTGAATAAATAACTATTTATTGGCATCTTCCATTGGTCAGTGTCCCAGAATACTATGTGATTAACATTGCTTCCAATGTAAGGCCTACAAACAAACAATGCTTTGGAAACTCAACAGATCCAAAGTGATACCTGAAACATGTTTATTAAATAATGTGATCTATTGCCGAGCTGCACACGGTCAGTCTGATAGGCTGGGGTTTCCAAGGTGTACCCAAGACTTCATTAAATATAGTGTCCGGTATTTATTATTGCCAACATATCTATGCAAGCTATGTAAGCAACCGGCGCCTATAGTAAAGTGATTACGTGAACAAGTTCTGACCAATCGCAGATGCAGTCTCAAATGCCAAACAGTCCTTGGAAGGTTCTGGGCGGCTGTCTCATAGAACAAACAAACATAAATGACAAGAAAGACAAAGAAGGAACTCCAACTCCAGTCCTCATGTTTTCAGGATCTCTCTGCTTCAGCGCAGGTGGCTCAGTCAAGCACCACTGCACCAGATAGAATTATTGTTAGAATATTTTCTTCCTCTTGTTTCAGATTGATGACCTGTAGTAGTAATGTAGTAGTAATTGTGAATCAAGCACACAGGAATCAGAACTGGAAAATGATGTTTTAATCCATAAGGAGAGCAGGTACAAACATAATGTGACGGTTCTGGGCACAAATATCCCTGTAGGGTGTGAGGAAAGGGCGTGTGCCTGAAACATGACATTGTTTGTAGCTGCTCTGCTTATGGATTCAAACATGGTAAGCTTTTTCCCGTTCTGATTCCTGTGTGCTTCCGTCACAATTACTACCACTTGTAAACCTTTGGATCCAGCTTTGAGACACCGGGATTAAGAGGGTGAGCACCAGTCAGAGAATACCTTATCTAGACATTTGTGAGTAACGTGTGCCACTTTCTCTATATTATCTACTACAGATCGATAACCTGGATCCCAGAGGAATTCAGTTGTCCGCTCTGTTTATGAGTGGGGTGGACATGGCGCTCCTGGCTAATGATGCTTGTGGGCAACCTATCCCTTGGGAGCACTGCTGTCCCTGGATGTATTTTGATGGGAAGCTGTTGCAGACGAAGCTCATTAGAGCCACAAGGGAGAAGGCCCCACTCATTGACCTCTGTGACGGTCAGGTACGTGAGCAGAGTTCCAGGTAAGAATTTCCAGCCATAGCTGATTAGTTGCCAGTCACAGCTGTATGGTAAGTTTCAGTGAGCAGCTCATAGCTCAGTCTGGCTCCTGCCAGCCAGAAATGGGGCACTATAGCATATAATAGGTTAACTGTAGGGTATGTTGGACTGGTTTAGTCATCTAAACCGTGATCCTCCCGCTCTGTGATCCCTGGACACGTTATTTTACCCTGCCCAGGTGGGATTCGTTGGTTTAATGGAGCGCTTATTTGTAACGGATTAAGTGTTTGTGATTTCAAAGGTTCGTTTATTAGTGGTGAGCTATAAGACGGTTCCAAGAAAACTCACAACCGTTAATATTTTTAATAGTATTAGGAAAAAATATAATTCCCATCAATATTTCCCCAAATCGAATACTACAGAAGAATATTGCAGTATATAAACGTGATGAAATAATAAGAGGCGCTTGTAAAAGTATGGGGCTGAGTACGTGCACTTATAAACAAACCATGTGTTATATGTTGCGTGTATCCGTGTGCTGAAGAGCTCAGGTCACATCTGCATATAGCAAACCTCAGAGTGTCGCATACTTTGCACACAATAGCATAGTGCTGTATATTAGTGTCACAGTGTATACTGCAGGCATCACCTTCACAATAGGAGTCTGCTATAAATAGCATACACACTATATCCCATGTACCTTTAAACCTTCTCATTCCTTCCTGTCCAGGCAGAACAGGCGGCCAAGGTGGATAAGATGCGGCAGAGCATCCTGGAAGGGTTGTACTTTTCCAGACAAAACCACCCACTGCCATTCCCACCGCCACCTGCTATGCCTTTCTATCCAGCTGCTATGTATCCCCGACCCTTTGCACCTATGCCACCACCTCAGGGCAGAGGGAGGGGGTTCCCTGGTAAGTGGGGTACGTTTCATTGCAGGCTACACACGAGAAATATAAACACCAGAATGTACTTTTACACTGGGGCAGAGAGAGTTACCGCTATGGAAACACTGAGATTCTCATTTCTTCTATTTGTTCTTTAATGTCATTTATGAAACTGGGAGACTAATGTATTGAGATTCATGATTAACTCTGGCTGCTTGTCCAGACTCTTCTTCACCGGTTTTATATGGCAGTAGTGAGAAAAACAACCAAAACAGATAAAGATCAGTAATTCATCTCAATGCACCATCCTCCTAGTGTATTAAGTGACACAATACAAAGGTAGCTGCCCTACTCATTCCACATTATCTGAAAGGGAAGTTTATTCTGTGTGGCTCCTAAGTCCATACTCATATTTTGATACCTAAATGTAGAAACAATGTAGCATGTGTTTTAAAACCAAGCAATTAAATTACTTGCCTGGAAGTAATACATTGCGAGTTACCTTTCGTTTTCAAGAATGTCCTGGGAACAGAGTTATGATGACAGATACATGGTTACATTAAATGAAGAGAGGTTATACATTATATATAAAGAAATTGCATGGACAGTTAGGGATAATATATGTTTTATAAGCGTATGGAACAGGGTTATAATATATATATTTATTGCATGGACAGTTAGGGATAATATATGTTTTATAAGCGTATGGAACAGGGTTATAATATATATATTTATTGCATGGACAGTTAGGGATAATATATGTTTTATAAGCGTATGGAACAGGGTTATAATATATATATTTATTGCATGGACAGTTAGGGATAATATATGTTTTATAAGCGTATGGAACAGGGTTATAATATATATATGTATTGCATGGACAGTTTGGGATAATATATGTTTTATAAGCGTATGGAACAGGGTTATAATATATATATATATGTATTGCATGGACAGTTAGGGATAATATAGGCATATGGAACAGTTACAGACCAGTTAACGTGGAGTGTTTCCTCTCCCTTGTTTGCATAGGAGTCCAACCCATCCCTTCTCAGGGGGGGAAGCTAGAGATAGCTGGCACTGTTGTCGGCCACTGGGCAGGAACCAGACGTGGACGTGGAAGAGGGCCCTTCCCCCTGCAGGTGGTTTCTGTCGGTGGACCAACTAGAGGGTACGCATAGAGAGTGTGTGAGTGTGTGAGTGTGTGTGTGTGTTATACCAAGGCTTTAAACTAGATCCGGGGTGGCCAACCCCAGTCCTCAAGGGCCACTCGGACTAAGCCACCTGTGCTGAAGCAGGGATATCCGTAAAACCTGGCCTGGTTGGTGGTCCTCGGACTGGAGTTGGCCGCCCCTGCACTAGATACTTAACTGCACGATTTAGAAATGTTTTGGACCCTGACAGCCCCCCTCCTCACCCCCCACTGTCCTCGCATTGTCGCGGTTACATCCATGCATTAGCCAGGTAAAGCCGGGACAGAAGGGCGTGGCTCTGCTTGTGATTTTAATAGGGATATGTTAGAAAATGTCTGTTTTACTTAGGAGCAAATCCACGTCAGACCAAATTCGGAATGGGTTAAAACCAGGGGATTAACATCTTCCTTAAAAAAAGCCTTTCTCCTCAAAGCAGAAGTTTTTATTTCTATGTACTCTAGAGCAGAAATTCTCAGCTTGTCCTCAAGCCCCTCCCCCTCTCCAACAGGCAAGGTTTTCAGGATATCCTTGATTCAATATATGTGACTGCTTCAGCACAGGTGGTGCAGTCTTTGACTGAGCCTCTGATTGAGTCACCTGTGCTGAAGCTTGGATATCCTGAAAACCTGACCTGTTGATGGGGGACGGGGGGGTGGGGTTGAGGACTGGAGTTGAGCACCCCTGCTTTAGAGGATGAAAGAAAGCAGCAGCATCGGCCCAGGCGTTCCCAAGCATAACTAATGGCCAAGTGTACAGATCCGTTCCATTTAAATGTTAAGTATTATTCGACTCTATAGGAGGAACAAGAGGGTTTATTTCTCTCTAAGTGCTTAATCCGTTTCTTTGCTTAATTCAGGCGCCCGAGAGGAGTAATATCCACTCCAGTTATAAGAACATTTGGAAGAGGGGCCAGATACTACGGGAGAGGATATAAGAACCAAGGGGCATTTCAGGTAAGCGTATGTGTGTGACTTGCAGGGGTATTTCATGGGTGCAGTTTGCAGCCTGCCTTACTGTGGGGAGTAAGTAATCCCTTGTGTCTCTGAACCTGTGATCGTGGAACAGCCTTTCGTGGGTAGATTTCCCTGGACTTGCCATGGAATTTAATTGGAAAAACACAATGGTATTGCCCAAGCACCCGGTATGTGTGATGCATGGTCTCTTTCTGCCCAAACAATCCTCCTGACTAAGGCGAGCATTGCAGTACCACTAATGCTAGTAACGGTACAGTGCTACTCCAACCTGCCACGGCTGCCACGTGAGAAGTTGCCAGTAAAACCAGTCTTTCCTGCCGCATGAGGGCGTCTCTCCATCGGGGGATAACCGGTGCATTGAGGCCAAGGCAAGTGAAGGAAGTATTACAAAATACAAGAGAGATAATATTGTTTTACGCTCACTTGCCTATTACACACAAATATACATTTGGATGTTTCTTTGCAGGTCTACGATTATCCTAATTGTTCAGCACATTTTCTTATTGCCTGTATCATAATAAACGTGTAGTCAGTGTTATATTAATGCAGGGGGTACCCAAGTCTCTTTTTTTTTCTTTTGTGCTGAAGCTGGGATATCCTGAAAACCTGAGCTGTTGGGGTGGGGGGACATGAGGACTGAAGTTGAGCCCCCCTGTATTAATGAACAGTCAGTGATTGCACATGCATTTTCTTTGTTCTGTAGGCCAAGCCACCATATGCTGCGTCAGCAGAACAAGTGGCCAAAGATCTTAAGACACAATCGGAAGACTCTAAATCTTCAGCTGTGTCTTCGGACGGATCCCTGGCTGAGAACGGAGTGGTGAGCGAGGAGACGCCAGCGGCCCAGATGAACGGGGGCTCTGGAGAAGTGAGGGCTTCCAATCGCTCTGAAAGTGCCTTAAGTAATGACTCTAAGATGTGCAATACAAATCCTCACTTAAATGCACTAAATACAGACAGCGTCTGCCACAAAGATGAGACTCTTGAGGCTGCTGTCTTAAAAAAAGAAGAGTAAACGTATTTTTCTAGAGGGTGAAGGATGTCAGAGAGTTTGGGGTTAGGAATATCTGGGAAGAAAGAGAGCCTACAGTTACGTACATTTTTTTCCTCTCCGCAAGTGAAAAATGAGGACTTTGGAAATACAGACCCCTCTTTTGATGTTAGAGATACATAAAAAGAAAAATGATTTTATTTTTTAACCAGTTGTAGTCAAAATGCTACAAGAAAACAAAGCTGAGAAAATGAAGAGGCATTTGACGCCCGTACTTTCAAATGAAATATACACAAAGCTGAAACTGGTTATGACAAAAAAAAAACAAAACGCTTGTAGTTCTGTTTCTTGAGATGTAAAAGACGATACAAATTTTGGCAGTTTTTCAGTATATATAGCTTAAAATATAATTTGTAGTTCTTGGCACCATATGTATGCCATTATATTTTATTTTGCATTACTGTCACACAAAAAAAACTCAAACTCTGGTTTCATGATTATGAAAAATAGAAATAAGACAACCAGTTTTTTTTCTTTAGTACTTAACTTTCATCGCTGTTGATGTGATTTTCTTTTTGTATTGAAACGTGCAACCTATTGGAACGAAACAAATTATAGAGTAACTTTGCAGTTTTTTTTCTGATTTTAAATACTCATAATGCATACTATTCAAGCAAGTAAAATCATAGAAAAAGCAACTGACCTTTTCAAAACAAACACATGTTCTGAAACTTTCCGTGAGTAATACCATGCATCCGTGATTAATGAACAATGTGGTTTTGAATCAGACGTAGACCATTAGTACTACTATTGACCTAAACTTCTGCATGGTTCATCATTTTTAAAGTGTGTAGTTAATATTATGCATGTTCTTGTCCTCTTTCTTCCATTCTTTACAAGTACTGTGCCCATTTGCAAAACAACAAAAAAAACTAATCAGTAATAGTCCTATAAAAGATGTTAACTATGTTTAGTCATTGACTGATCTTGCTCTAACCTTACAATTTTGTGATTGACCTCTGTTGCATTTATTCTAAAACTTAAAAAAACAAAAAAATATCTAGCCGTTTTAAATATCAACGTTCCCTGATGTATTCACTGCTGTATGCATTACTGTTCTCTGTTGCTGTTTTATGCCTTCATATTAGCAAATATGAAATTCTGTGGAAAAAAAACCCCCCTAAAAAGTGCTTTGATCTTCCAAACCTCCCCTCCTCCTGTAGCAGGAAACGATTTGCTTGTTCTTGGTCTCTTCCCCGACAGGAATTCAGTATAAGCAAAGTACACCTGTATCATTTTGATGTTTCTGTTAGTGTTTCCAAACTTTAAATGTACTTTGAAATCAGAATCATTTCTTTCTATTCATTTTCCTACAATTCTCCTGATGCTCTTCATCACACATTCGTGATCAGAAATGAGGGGGAATTCCCCATTCCCTGCCCGCAAGAGCTAAGTAGGTATTTTAAATGTAAGTTGAAGGGAGTTCTGCCCTAACTCATGGACTGTGCAAGAATGAACTACTGTTGGGTTTGGCTGGATGTAGATGGATTGTGGTGTGTTCTGTTGGAAGGCTATTGAATGCAACTTACAATGCTTAATAAAAATCTTTATTCTTTTAGTATAAAACAATGCCGTGTTTGCTTTTTTTCCCCACCATTGTATTTAGTGTAAACAAAGTGCCATCGCAGCTTTGTCTCTAAGTGTACAACCCCAACCAACGTCTATTCCTAGAAATTCTCTCCTTAAACCAGCTGTTGCTCTGGGATAAAACAACACTTCCAATGCAGGTCTGTTCCTCAGGGCATTTGCACATTGAAGTATGACCTGTTAAGAGTAATTGTCTGGGAAGGAAGTGTACTTTGTGAGTTTCAAGTCTGAGGATTATGGCACTATAATAAAAGGAGAAACAGGTAGGTAACGCGTGTGCAGGGCTTCTATAATACAATGCTAGATCATTTCAACAATGGAAACTACACATCCCCGTATCACAAGCACATTTTACACAAATGTCAAAGGATACGGGCCCAAAATATTTAACATTTAAAGGGATAGAGGTAATAGGAATTAGAAGGAAGGCATTAGGCAATTCAGCATAGGATAGCTAGCGAGTAATATTTACCAAGGAATATACATGCAGGCTATTGCACCCAAGGAATACACATGCAGGCTATTGCACCCAAGGAATACACATGCTGGTCCTCTAAAAGCAATTGAGTGCAAATTTGTTGGCTGCTTCAGGACTTATGACTATTAGAACTTAATATTTTGATCAATTTTAGGAGCTGGATTATTTGTGGTCTGCAAAATTAATTCAAACGTTTAAAAAGTTACTTTTAAAATAGTTGGCAGTCCACTTTCTTGAATATCGGCAGAAAGGGGCTTAACTTTTTATAAGATTTGTACTTTTCCATTTGTGAGATTCCTGAAAGATTGGAACAATAGTAAAGCGTGGTATTGTAGGTTTGGTTCCAAGTCACAACATTTCAATGTGTACAAATCAGAATGTAACAATACATTCATGATATAAATTGACACTTTGAAACAACTTGGATCTCCTAACACTGATATCTAAAGAAGGAATTGACAGAGTATGTGGTCTCCAGCAGTATAGATTTGTGGGTGTAAGTTGGTAAGTGCATCTTTGTGTTTTACCCCTGTCACAGCCCCCGCCTGTTTTAGACTCCTGTTCACATGCCGTAGGTAGGTATACATGTCCAGTTAGAATTTGGTCCATATGGCAGTACTGAGTGTACACTAACCTAAGTGTGCTGGCATACTGTCACATATCTTCAACAATCGTATGCGCCCCATTTGCACAGTAACCAGGTATAATGCTGTAGCTGAATTAAAAATATAGCAACGTGACCTTTTCAGTGTTAAAGAAAACATTAAAAGGAACAAAATGACAATTTTCCGCAGTCTAATGGGAGAACAGGACTCCAAGCAGGAAATGGTGTACTGTAGGTACCACTGCAGTGAATGCACCTCCTGCTGTATGGGGAATAAAGCCCATAAGGGAGCGTCAACCAATATCAACATTCTGTTTAGAAGACCAGGTCTGTTATTTGAAGCCTGTGACCATCCAGTATTTCTAATAGAACCCAGCTTGGAACGCAAATAGTTTGGCATATTGTTTTAGCTGTTTTGAATAGTAATAATGCTCAGACCCAAGAGTATTGTATGTCTTTATTTATATAGCGCCATAATTGTACATAGCGCTTCACAGTAGTAATACATGTTGTAATCATATACATAACAGGTCATGGGAATAAGTGCTTCAGACATAAGAGTAACATTAAGGAAGAGGAGTCCCTGCTCCAAGGAGCTTACAATCTAATTGGTAGGTGGGGAGAATGTATAGAGACAGTGGGAGGGAATTCTAGTAAGTGTGTCTGCAGGGGGCCAGGCTTTATGTATCATGTGTGCAGGATTATCCACAGTGCTATTCATATGCTTCTTTAAGCAAATGTGTCTTATTATTTGACAGTCTACAATATCAGGGTGCCCCCAAACAAGTCCGGCTTCAGCAACAACGAAGCAGAGGATTGGCTGGTCAGCAGACCCGAAAAATGCACTTACAACTCACCGGTATAGAAAAATAGCAAAAATGTATTAAACTACATGTTAAAAACAAAACTGAAGAGTGGACAAAACAAGAGGATTCTCCTCCCACGCAGCAATAGCGCTTTCTCAAGGAGTGACCTCTGTGCGGTCACGGGGTCACAACAAGCAAAGTCATTCCAATGAATTTCACTTGGTTTCCCGCTGTGCCGGAAACCGGAAGTCTTGCTACATCTGTAACTGATACTTTTTAGCTTTGTTCTATATTCATCCATTACAATGAGCTAAACGGTGCCACCTGGTGGCTAAACTGTAAATGTATTACTTGTATGTTTATTGGGAGAAAGACATTGGAAGCAGAACTTGCACCAGTCTCAATTCTTACATTGGAAGCACAATTGCCATATACACACTTATTCATTTGTTTCTGCAGACCATGGAATTAGACCGTTTATTGATTGATAATTTTGTCCTCTAACCAACCACAGTAAATGAAAGGATGCACATACTTTGTTCACCTTCTGTGTCGCCCCGTACACAAGGTGTTGTGTTTCCTCTGGTCCCTCGAGCTGAAGCGTTTAGATACTTTTAGGCAAATGGATCACAGATGTAATTAGCCATGCTCAAGTTTATTAGTCAAAGTCAGGACCCCAGTGGCCACTCCAAACAACAAATCCATGCTTTATTCTAATAAATACAAAATACTGTACTACTGTCTGTGGAAAATTGCAAGAACTTTATGGTGCTTGAAAGAATTCATTCGACAAATACTTCCAATGTAAATATGCATTTTGCACCAATCTTAACAGGAAAGGTATAGCGATGGTTGACAGGCTAACTAAATGAGTGCATGCAATAAGGTACCAATAAATACTTCCTGCATACATACAGATATAAAGCTCACTATATTACCTACTGATAATGCAGCATATTAGCTTATAACGCAGAATATCACCCCATTTACGTTGGATTTATTGGCAGTGATGATACTGAATATCCCACCAGAACATACAAGCGAGAGCAGGGCCCCATACTGCACCTGTAGTTTGCATGTGGATTCATTTAAGGCATTCTTTCTCATTAATGTTCTTGTATACAAAGTTATAATGTAAGTCAGATGTCCTGAAACCAATATCATGACATCTTGCTACTGACCAATACAGCTCCGGCAGCTTCATGTTTAGGTAAAGAATGCTTCGCATGAAAGATAAGTGTGAGGGAGACCATGTTGTGTCACACCTGTGGTAGCCGTGGAGATGCCTTGAACAGCGCTTTAGGGACGATTTTTCAGTAAGTTTTAGAAATGTGAGGATTTTAGAATAAAAATAAAGGATTCTGAGATTACGGAATGGGGGCAGCTTGTGATTTGAAGCATATTTGGGATGTTCTACTAAGGGGAACAGCATAGATTCTTGAGAAGACTTATCTAGCAACAAAAGTGAATACTTGAAGCAAATGTCCCTTTTTATTTAGCTTGTGTAGAAAGCTTCAGCATAGGTAGTTTATGTATATCAGTGGTAACTCCAAACCGCGGGTATAACTCGGAGATTGGGGCAAAAAACAGCAAATTTGTCAAGTAAAACAAAATACTTAATAAACATTGGCATATTTTAAAAAGTGATCAAATACTTAAAGATTTTTTACCGGAACGAGCACAGGTAGTGTATACAAAAGCGAGATACCTTAAGGACAAATTAGCCCTGTAGCCGGCACCTGTGGAAAAGACATGGCTGGGAGAGAAACTTAAAGGGACTTTCAAATGTTCCAAATGCAAAGCCCGCCGGTATGGTAAAGCTTATTATTACGTTTATTATTCATTACTATTGGTTGTTTATTTTACCAATCACATGTGCGCCCTCCCCCTTTGCGTAGTGATGTCGATGCACCTAGGGACTATTTTAACCGGGACTTGTGCACCATATTCATTACCCCTGAAGAAGTTTGGTTAATCTGAACGAAACGCGTAGGGTTACCTTAAGATGCTTGTGGATTACCACGGTTCCTGCATATGGCTGATCTGTAGCTGTAAGACCTAAGTACCCGCTGTGCGCCTTTCAACAGTGCTGACGGTGTGTGACTGGGAGACCAGGCTTGGATCTCCATTGGCTGTGAAGGTCTGTGACGTCACCCGCCCGCCGAACCTGGAAGTGGTCCCCGTGGGGAAGCGTCGGTCGGTTCGTAATGAGACACAGGACGTTCCAACATTACAGCATTACAGTATTACAGCGCTACAGCATTACAGTATTACAGCGCTACAGTATTACAGCGCTACAGCATTACAGTATTACAGTATTAAAGCATTACAGCGCTACAGCATTACAGTATTACAGCGCTACAGCATTACAGTATTAAAGCATTACAGCATTACAGCACTACAGCGTTACAGCGTTACAGAATTACAGTATTAAAGAATTACAGCGTTACAGCGCTACAGAGTTACAGCGTTACAGCGTTACAGCGTTACAGCGCTACAGAATTACAGTATTAAAGCATTACAGAATTACAGCATTACAGTATTAAAGCATTACAGCATTACAGCGCTACAGCATTACAGAATTACAGCGTTACAGCGTTACAGCGTTACAGCGTTACAGCGTTACAGCGCTACAGCGCTACAGAATTACAGTATTAAAGCATTACAGAATTACAGCATTACAGCGCTACAGCATTACAGAATTACAGCATTACAGCGCTACAGCATTACAGAATTACAGCGTTACAGCGTTACAGCGTTACAGCGCTACAGGACCCAGAGTGGTCAAATCGCCTGTTTTATTCCTACAGCATGTGAGTGGAATGAACTATTTTGATCATATGTTCATTAGATTGTGTTGCACTATATTTTCTTTTTCTCTTTTTTTGTATACTACCCCGAGGGCTCCTGTTACCAGATTCCTTTTTCTGATCATCACTTCACTACAAGCAACGGGAGTTTTGCGCTTTGAGTGTTTTTTTTGTGATGAGATTAAAAGTATTGAAATAAATCTGATGCTTTAGCTTTCTTCAGAATGACCCTAGTTAACACTAACAAAGCAGTGCCCTACAATGAATGGGAGTTACAGCATTGTTAATTGTACATTATGAAGACAAAGAAATCAAGCGCAAAAAACTTTTTAAATACACTGCACATATAGTGTAGGATATAGTATTTAAAGTGTGGTAATTGCACATTAGCACACTTCTCACTATATTGAATGCATGGATAGATCGTGCCCCGGCTTTTAACCTTGCTGCTGTGTATTACAAAAGAGGGAAAGGGGGTGAAGGATGGACTGGGCGCTTCCAAAAAGTGATAATTAAATAGTGTTAAAAAATATAAATAAAACACATGAAGTGAATAATACACTAAATCTAATAAACCTTACACCAAACAGTGAGTAAATAGTGATAATAAAAGTGTATATATAGCAGCTCAACTTCCTCTGATGGGATAGTTCCAAATCCCAGGATACAGAGTTTTCTTTGCTTGGAGGTGAGGAGGAGCGCAGGATGATTCAGTGGTATATGTAAAAGAAATTAAACATATATAGTGCAGACTGTAAAAACTGATAATGTCACCCTGTAGTCTGTAAGAATAGAACTCACAAAATACGTCGTATAATATCACATGTCAGAGATCCACCTCTCTCTGACTGGAGCCCTTTCAGCCACAAATGCCAGGATATCCCTCAGTGGGTAAGTGTGGTGTATATGCAAAAAAAAGGGAAACCACAATAGTGCATACTATTCAACCAAATATAATAAAAATCATCACGAGTAGATTAAACTCACATTTTCCAAAAAATAATCAGGTATAGGAGAGAACCGCCGATTAGTCTGAAGGACCCAGTCTGCAAGCAGCTTTCCAGCGTCTCACTTGCTCCTCACTGTTAGCTTCCGCGTACGTCACTGCCGTCGCGTCACTTCCGCGGCCGCGTCACAGCTTCTAGTGTCGCTGCACATTGATCACTTTGTTCCAGTTTGTATTGAATGTGAAGTTGAAGGTTCTTCCTGGCTTCTCTCGCCACAGGACATTATTATAACCTTGCCCCTAACTGGGCTATACCCTTACACCCCCTTCCCAACCCCGTGTCCAGATAGTCCAAGCCCACCCAAGTGTGTGAACAGGCCTGTCACATGTGAGGAGCAAGAGAGGCGGACAATGCATTGTACCAACCGGTGAAATAATGTCCAGTGGTGAGAGAAGCCAGGAAGAACCTTCAACTTCACATTCAATACAAACTGGAACAAAGTGATCAATGTGCGGCGACACTAGAAGCTGTGACGCAACCGCGGAAGTGACGCGACGCCAGTGACGTACGCGGAAGCTAACAGTGAGGAGCAAGTGAGACGCTGGAAAGCTGCTTGCAGACTGGGTCCTTCAGACTAATCGGCGGTTCTCTCCTATACCTGATTATTTTTTGGAAAATGTGAGCTTAATCTACTCGTGATGATTTTTATTATATTTGGTTGAATAGTATGCACTATTGTGGTTTCCCTTTTTTTGCATATACACCACACTTACCCACTGAGGGATATCCTGGCATTTGTGGCTGAAAGGGCTCCAGTCAGAGAGAGGTGGATCTCTGACATGTGATATTATACGACGTATTTTGTGAGTCCTATTCTTACAGACTACAGGGTGACATTATCAGTTTTTACAGTCTGCACTATATATGTTTATTTTCTTTTACATATACCACTGAATCATCTTGTGCTGTGTATTACAGTAAGTTGTATAACAGAAACAGATGCTGCCCTGAAACATGAAAAGAACCAGAGATCAAAATAATTATATTTACTGTGTCCAAAGTCTCGTTTATTTATTAAGAGGCCACCAACATCTCAGCGCTAATTTCTCGCTATGCACCATCCAGACTCTTGCGTTCTTCTCAAGGATGCCTTCTTTCTACCCCCTTTGTATCTAAAGCCCTCTCCCGCCTTAAACCTTTCTCACTGACTGCCCCACACCTCTGGAATGCCCTTCCCCTCAGTACCCGACTAGCACCCTCTCTATCCACCTTTAAGACCCACCTTAAGACACACTTGCTTAAAGAAGCATACGAATAGCACTGTGAATATTCTGAACACATGATACATAAAGCTTGGCCCCCTGCAGACGCACTTACCAGAACTCCCTCCTCCTGTCTCTGTACGTTCTCCCTACCTACCAATTAGACTGTAAGCTCCTCGGGGCAGGGACTCCTCTTCCTTAATGTTACTTTTATGTCTAAAGCACTTATTCCCATGCTCTGTTATTTATTTGATTACCACATGTATTACTACTGTGAAGCGCTATGTACATTAATGGCGCTATATAAATAAAGACATACAATACAATACCAACAACTACCTATGTTTCTTATGGTAAATCTCATTTTTTCCAAAATGTTTTACAATTTGTTACATAGTACTGTAGATGAGGTTGAAAAAAAGTCAGATGTTAAATTTAGGCGACAGATACTTATCCTACATTTATATTTACAGTATATTGATCCAGGGGAAGGCAAACGCAAAACCCCCAGTGACACATTATCCATTGATGTCTAATAAGGGGAAAAATAAATTCCTTCCTGACTCCAAATAATGGCAATTAGATTTCTCCCTGAATCAACGTCCTTCCCATGTTTACTTATTTGGTATATCCTTTTCTAAAAATAAAGATGCCCAACCGTTTCTTAATTATATCTATTGTATCTGCCATCACAGTCTCCATGGGTAAAGAATTCCACATTTTAACTGCCCTTATTATAAGGAACCCTTTCCTTTGTTGCTGGTCCACTCTCCAAACCCAGACATACTGTGTACCACTTTGCTTCTGGATATAACACCACACTTAATCCAACTGCCCTTGCACCCAACAGCACTTCAGTCACACAGCCCAGTGTATGTTACTGCAAACGCATTCATTTTACCCAATGAGAAGAAACTACCAGTATGAACAAATAAATAACAGACACCAGGTTATAGTGCACTGTAACACAAAATACAGGTCACTAAATCACAGAGGTGAAGGTAAAAGAATCCATGGTGGAGGACACCGAGCAGAACTCCCTGCCTGACGTCCACCAGGAGACAAATTTGGAGACCATCTCAGTGGACTCAGCGTGGGTGTGCTCTGCCCGGATGTGGGAGTACATCAGAAACCGGAACATCCCCACAATGTCGACTGGGGGCCCTCCTTACAAACACTGCTTCCTGGTCTTATATATGGCCAGCTAAGCCAATGCCAGGAGCAGGTTGACGTCTTCGCTTGTTTGGTACCTACATTTCTTGCTCACAAATATAGAGATTAGGGAAAAGTGCAGCCAGAACTGGGGGAGAACGCCCCTCAAGGTTGATAAGAGGGGCTTGGATCTGACAAATTCAGGGTTTGGACTCATGGCAATCAGCTGGTGCCAATGCTGACCAGCCTCCAGCTGGCTGATCACCAGAGCCCTCCCCAAGGAAAATAATTTGACAGATTCGCATCTACTCAAGGTCCAGCAGGTCCTGGGCCATGAGTACATCATCAGCATAAACCAATAGGACAACCTGCAGGTCAGGCTCTTGTAGCACCAGCCCAGTGAGCCTCTTCCTCAGTAGGCAGTGGAAGGGCTCAGTGGTTAGTGCATAGAGTTGCCCAGACAACAAAGATCAATTAGACCCTATAGCACTCCCGGACAAATCGCCAAAAGTGTTGGTCTCACTCCCTTGGATATCTGGGTTGTGGCCCATTTCCAGTTCACCAGCTTACGATTCTGTGCTAGGTTTTAGTTCCAGCACTATACTCCCAGGCAGGTTGATCCGAATAACTGGACCAGACCAGCACACCCTGTGTGGAAGAGAAGCCAGCTTCCACTTTGGAGTTTTCAGAGGGTGAACATAATATGGTTCACCCTCCTTGTCCTCAGCCACTTCCTCTTCCTGGGGGGAGATTTCCCAGGAAAGGGTATCACTGTCTCCCCAGTAGGAGTGTCTTCCTGCTCCTCGGCACTCTACAAAGAGCTTATATTGGGGGTGGGTGGGAATCGGTAGTTACAGAGGGTGGCTTTTCCACGGTGGCCCATTTGTCCTCCCCCCTTTTTTTGGGGTGATCAAGGGCAGCAATCTCTTCTACAGTGGGACCTGCACACTCAAAGGCTCGCTGCGATGGTCTCAGAAGGACAACGATACCTTGGCGGTAGGAGGAGTGGATGCAGCAGCCAGGGCAGTTTTTTATTTGCCCCTAGGGGCAGCACTTGCAAGCACTCCCCAGCCTCAGTACACTATCCCTTTAGCGCAATGGTATTTTAATGATGGGAGATTTCATGTCTCCCAGGGCTTGCAGGTGTGGGCATTTTAGGCAGTCTGGGAGGAAGGGGGACACATTAAATCCTGTAATCCTCATGCGCAGGCCCTTCCAGTGGTTCAATGGGGATATTGGTGCCCCCCTACAGCAATGTCCTTCTGCACCAGAGTGTGAGCGGCAGCCAGCGTACGGAGAAAGAATACCTCCTTCCATTTTTTTGGCTGCCTCCACTGCAGGGGGCCCACAATTTCAGCACCGTCTTTAAACATGTCTCAATGCCCTGCCCAGGTGATATAGGGCACCTCACCCCATGCTTCCACCTCAGTGCCACGGCCACGCTGCGTGACCACTTTTAATAGTTGTCATGCGACCGCGGGGCCATTTTGCAGCAAACAGAAGAGGAGACATCTACCTCTGTTTCCTCACTGGGCAGATCGCATCCCCTGTGCCCCACGAGAACGCAGGACGCTGTCTAAGCTGCAAAAAAAACCTCCATAGGGCAGAATGTAGTGACAACGTCCTGGGGCACCTAAAGGGTTAATACAGGCTCAGCCCCAGCAGTACTGTTACGGGGGCTCGGGCCTGCAGCAGCCTGCCCCCGTAATGGGGCTGCTAGCAGGAGCTGGGGAGATGCAGGCAGGTCACTGGATGCTGTAGGTGCAGGGCTGGTTGGTGATATCAGTGAGTGGGGTTTAGGGGGTAGGGATTCTTGGGGTACAGGGTCTGGTTTAACCTCCCCCCCTGCTTTATTAGCGTTCATCCCCTTAGTCACGGTGTTGCTAATCTATAAATTCAGGGGAGGAAGAAAGGTTCTCGGGTGAGGTGCAGAGGGTAGCTGTACCTTTAAAAACTAATTGCCCCCTCTCTGCAGCTGAGGGCGAAATGCCGGCAGTGTTTAAAATGTGTTTTTATTTATAAAATGTTTCACCAGGAAATATTACCGCGTTACCTTTCGTTTTCAAGTAACTCCTGGGCACAGACGCATAATGACAACACATGGTTACACGATGCTCGCTCCCTGCTCTCTTCCCTCCTACACCCAGTCCAAACTTTACAAACCGGCTCCTAACTGAATATAAATAAAAAGCAACGTAAAATAAAGCGAATTCCAGGGAAGGAGGGGCGAGACCACGGGCCACAGTGCCCCGCCCACAGGGTGTGGGGGTGTGCCGGGGCGAGACCACGGGCCGCAGTGCCCCGCCCACAGGGTGTGGGGGTGTGCTGGGGCGAGTCACTGCAGATTCAGGGCGGGAATAAAAAGACTTTTTAAACCAAATCAAAACTTCTCCAATATCAACTGCAATAATCCCCAAGTATTTCCACACCAACAAATAAGCCAATAAATTGGTCTTATTAATATGCTCTTGCTATGTTTAAGATTATTCCTGTATTGCCTGAACGATGTTACGCTGATGGAGTTGCCTGTCTAACATAGAGTCCGTAACTTCCA